>NC_063044.1:40824242-40944242 GCF_018812025.1 Megalobrama amblycephala
ACAGCATTTTATGTATTTAATTAAGAAATATAATAGTTGTTAAGTCAAAATACCATTAAAAAATATATATATATTTTGCTATCTTTTTAACAAATGATTATAATAATTGTTAAAATTACCAAAAAATGTCATGTTATTAATATTTATTATACTACTTATGTATTTAATACATTTTTGTCAATAATAATTATTATTAATATTCAATATTAAAGTGATTTATGATGTCATAATTAATTTGGAAAGTTAACATGCTATTCTCTACGGAGGAGGATTAGGGCCAAGCAATAATAAAAAAATAAAACCATCTCGAGATTAAAGTTGTTAAATTCCGAGAAAAAAAGTTGCGATAAAATGTTGAGAATAAACTTGTTAAATTACGAGAAAAAACTCGTTAAATTTCAAGAAAAAAGTCGAGATAAATGTTGAGAATAAAGTCATTAAATTACGAGAAAAAAGTCGTTAAATTACGAGAACAAATTTGTTAAATTATGGGGAAAAATGTTGTTACATTTTTAAAAATGTTGAATAAACTCATTAAATTATGAGAAAAAAGTAGTTAAATTACGAGAACGAATTAGTTAAATTACGATTATTTGTTCTCGTAATTTAACGACTTTTTTCTCGTAATTTAATGACTTTATTCTCAACATTTTATCTCGACTTTTTTCTCGAAATTTAACGAGTTTAATCTCGAGATGGTTTTATTTTTTTATTATTGCTTGGCCCTAATCCTCTTCCGTAATTCTCTGTCTAAAATGATTTGAAATAGTATTTTGCTTATTTAATTTATAACTATAATAGGTGTTAAAGTAAAAATTCATATTATTATTATTAATATTTATATATATTTGAATAATTATTGCTTATTTAATAGTGTTTTTTTTTTTTTTATTTAAATTATAACTAATCTATAATAGTAAAGCTTTATATATAAAAAAAAAATTACATATTCATATTAATTGTTTTAAAAATTCGATTCATTCACCATAGGACAATTTAAAGTGAATTTGTGAAGGCAAAAGTGATTAAAAATGGTGAAAAACTGAAAGGAAATAGTAACCAGTCACAGGACCTTACACCTTAACTCTTGATGTTGTTGAAAAAAATGTTCATGGTCATCCATCAAGTCCCCTTCTATGAACTTGACATTACTCGTGGAGCCTCTCCTGGAACCATCTGCAATATAACGGTCAGCACTGTTGTGTGTGACATGTCTAAATTCTTCTTACTTATTATTTTCATATGTGTGATATTTCCAGTATAATGAGTAAGAGGTGTCAGACGCTGCTGCTGCAGATCTATCTGCACTTCCCAGAGGTCATCCAACACATCCGCTTACCAGAGGCCACCCTGAGTGCTGAGGGGGCAGCAGATGGCAGCACCTGCAAGGTAACCGCTGCAGCTTGAGACACCTCATGTTATGGGTTTCCTGTTAACAGCAGCTGAAAGATTAATACTCTTTATTTTCTGTGTGTACATGTGCACCTTCAGCTGGATGTTCTCGTGCATCGTCTCATCACTCTGCTAGCTGACACAGGAGACTCCAAATCAGCTGAGAACCGTGTGTCCGATGCCAATCTGGCCTGCAGGAAACTGGCCGTATCTCACCCCGTGCTTCTACTCAGGTTTATTACTCAACAATTTTCTGTTCAGTTTAAGAACCAGAAATGCTCTAGTGTCGGGTTTCCCAAATCCCTGGGGTTGATAAAAAGCTAATAATTAATGAAATCAAGGAAATGTAAAATTAAAATAAATGAATAATTATAAAAGCAATTGAAATAAAACACTAAAAAGATGAGGGTTTTTTGTTTACCTGCATGTCATGTGACCAGTAAAGGTGCTGTGTGTAATTTTTTTGACTGTACTAAAGCATACAAATTCCTTGTGTTTGCAGAGATTTAGATACATACTTATTTAGAGTTTACATACTTGTTTCTCCGAAAAACAATGCTACAGCCAGTTATTCTAAATGTGTGTTCCGGGTCAGAATGTCTGTCTTTGTTTTCGTCTGTGTGATCCCGCCCACTGCCAATTTACCCAATAGTATTTCAACACCCTGAGTTGCCAGATTCTAAACTTAGTTTAAGGCTCGTCACCTTCCATTGTCAATTGTGCTCATTCCTGATGCATGCCCTCAGGAGAAACAAGTCTCCAATATTTTGAATTTGGACTGCAGTACCTTGCTATAGTTGTGCATCTTTAACTGACATCAGAGGATCGTAATAATGCAAATGTGTTGTTAAATTATTGAAATATTAACTTGAGCTCTCAGGGACTTAAGCATATAAAACGCAACAGTATTCGAAATGTATGTAACTTCCATAATGTAACTGAATATTCAGGTGGAAATAATATTTTTCCCTGCTCGCACAGCCTTGGTCATGTAAAAAGGTCATTTCTGAAATGGAGAAAATGATTAAATTTAGAAAAAATAAATAAATAAATAAACCATTGTTTCAAAACATGTGAAAAATGTTTTACTTCACATGCTTAACATGCACTGATGAATTATGCCATTGTGACATTTATTAAGAAAATAAACAGGGCTCGTTTAAATTCCACGTTGCTCGAGAGTTTATGTCCTGAATGTGTACTTGAGCTGTTTGTGTTTTTCAGACACCTGCCCATGATCGCTGCACTCCTGCATGGGCGCATCCACCTGAACCTGCATGAGATCAGACAGCAGACCCATCTGACCTTCTTCAGTGATGTTCTAGCTGTCCTGGAGCTGCTGCAGCCGCTGGTTTTCCACTCTGACCACCAGAGGGCACTGCAGGACTGTCTGCTGTCCTTTATCAAAGTACTGCAGGTATGAAGACCTCCTCTTGTAATGGACAATGCTGCACCACATTTATCACATTTTTATTTTTAACACACCACAATATTAAATACATAGTGACATTTAATAATTTTTGATAATGGAAATGTTCTTGGCACTATTACAAACCTCTCAAACTTGCTGCTTATCTGCTAAATTAATATTAGTTTGTTTTAATGAAACCATACAAGCTGATTGTAAAGAATCTTGTGGGAATATTTTTTTCATGTATCTTTCTTGCAGAACTTTAGGAGATCATCCCGTATGCCGATCATAAACAAATTTGTGCAGTTCATCCAAAAATACATAACCTATGATGCAGCATCCGCTGTGCCTTTCCTTCAGAAACACTCAGATGTGCTACAGTAAGAGCTTTTTTTGTTTGCATCAGTCTTTGGATCTAGTTTTGATCCCAAGAAGAAAAAATCAAGTCAATTTTAATTATCAAACCTATTTCTTTTTGTAAGCTGCAGCTGAATATCATGAACAAATATCAGTAGCCTAAAGAACACAAGAAATTTTGCCTATGGTTTTCACAAAAATACAACAGGCCGAACAAAGTCCGGGGACAGAAATTGAAATCAGTTTAATCAAATGTAAAATAACACTGCTTAGTTTTATACAAATAAATAAAATATAGATGAATCCATATTAAAGCTACAAAAGTTTTACAAATTTTATTTGATAACAAGTACCTGATTCCTGATCTTAAGTATCCAACTTCAGGATTGATTCTCAGCCCTACAGAGCTACATTTACTTTCTTTTTGCAACATATTTCCCTTCGTTTAAAGAGTTTCCTTGTGTTTTCTTTTCTCTCTTTTTCAGGGGACTATCCACTGAGAATCCAGACCTGGTGCAGCTCAAGTCTTTGCTCGCTGGACTTACTCTGCCTGTGAAGTCTGGTTCCTCTGAGAGCGCTGCTGAGGACAGAGACGGTAGGGGCTCCAACACCTCACATCACAGGAGACAGAGTAACATGTGAGATGATCTTCACGAAGCCTGTCTCTCACTCTTTGTATTTCAGCTGAGGATTCATCCTCAGGCTCCCTCCCTTTGGTCAACATCTCAGCCTCCGTGCCTCTGACTGCAGCCGACATGACTAAATGCCTGAAGAAGATCTCCAAAGGAGAAGCAATTGAGGGTGAGATAAATAAATCTGTTATCAGACTGCTTCCTGATACACTGTTCTTTAGTAGATAGATAGGCCCACCGTAAATAAGTGCATGTTCTTCATATTTTCTGAAAAATTCTGTGGCATAGATTAAATGGAAAAATTGTGTTTTAATAAAAATAAATTAAACATATTAAATTGAGCTGAGAGTTCTACACTAATGTTGGAAACTGAAGGCCATTCTTTTTCAAAATAAAAAAAAAAGGTTAATTAAATTTAAAAGAGGAATGATAACAATTGCATTTGAATTTTGCAAGTTATGTAGTAATTATTATTATTATTTATAATTTCATCAATGTTTTTTATAACATCAATAAAATATACATTTAAACATAAAATAGTTTTACATTTGGATATTAACTTCTATAATTAAATATTTTTTTAATAATTATACTTGTTAAATAATTTATAAATTATATGTTTCTTACATTTTGTGTAATTGTTTTAATAAAACAAAAAATAAATATTATTTGAATATATATATATATATATATATATATATATATATATATATATATATATATATATATATATATATATATATATTTGTTTTTTGTTTTTTTTTGTTCTAGATGTGTTTGAGGGTTTGACTGAAGTGGATGAGAAATCCAAAAGAAATCCAGAAATCATTCAGTATTTTGTTGTAAGTACATTGTACAATTGCACACAAAATTGCAGAATGGAAAAAAAAAATGTAGCAAGATTTAACAAGCACAAACAACTTGTCATGTATTATCAGAATGATCTTCAGCGGTTGATGAGTTCCCCTGAGGAAGTGTGCCGCAACATGGCGTTCAGTCTGGCCCTGCGATGCATCCAGAACATCCCCAGGTGAGATGCCTCCAGGGAAGTATGTAATGTATATTAGATCGAAATGTCATGTACAAATACACTCACCATTATCTTTGCTAACTCTAGTATGGCTGCTGAATTCCTGCCAACTTTCATGTACTGCCTGGGAAGCGGAAACTTTGATGTAGTGCAGACTGCTCTGAGGAACCTGCCTGAATATGTGCTGCTCTGTCAAGGTACACAAACAGATGATGACCTTATTCATTAAGAAACCACTATAATTGTAATTTTTCCATTTGTTAAATGAGTTTTGCAGGTTCAAAACAATTTAAGCTCTGTTGACAGCATTTGTCACATGCTGTTGATTACCTCGAAATAGTTATGACTCATCCCTCAGTTATTAACATCAAACAAAATACAAACAAACAATATTATTTTAAAGCTCTCCCAGTGGAAGTCTTAAAGGTTTAGTTCACCCAATATGAAAATTACTCCATGATTTACTCACCCTCAAGCCATGTTAAGTGTATATGACTTTCTTCTTTCAGACGAACACAATCTGAGTTATATTATATAATATCCTGGCTCTCAAAGCTTTATAATGGCAGTGAACAGAGAATGAGATTTTGAAGCCCAAAAAAGTGCATCCATCCATCATAAAAGATATCCACACGGCTCCAGGGGGTTAATAAAGGCCTTCTGAAGTGAATCAATGCGTCTGTTTAAGAAAAATATCTATGTTTAACAGACGGCTATACACGTCGATTTGCGATGAAAAGGATAAACTCTACCCCAACGTATTGACAAACATGGAAGCGTAGAGGATAGAGCAAAACAAAACACCGGTCACAAATTAGAAGTCTAAAACGAGAAATTTTAAAGAGAAATTCAGAGGATTTCGATATAAGAGAAGAAAGGTAATTTATTCCTGTGATGCAAAGCTGAATTTTCAGCATCGTTACTCCAGTCTTCAGTGTCACATGTTCCTTCAGAAATCATTCTAATATGCTGATCTGCTGCTCAAGAAACATTTAATGTGTACAATTGTACAAAATATTTGTGTACAATATTTTTTTTCAGGATTATTTGATGAATAGAAAGTTCAAAAGAACAGTGTTTATCTGAAATCTAATCTTTTGTAACATTATAAATGTCTTTACTGCCACTTTTGATTGATTTAATGCATCCTTGCTGAATAAAAGTATTCATTTCTTTAATTTCTTTAAAAAAAATAAAAATAAAAATTCTTACTGACCCCAAACTTTTGAACGGTAGTGTATAATGCTACAGAAGCTTTGTATTTCAGATAAATGCTGTTCTTTTGAACTTTCTATTCATCGAGGAATCCTGAAAAAAAAAAAAGTACACAACTGTTTTCAACATTGAAAATAATCATAAATGTTTATTGAGCAGCAAATCAGCATATTAGAATGATTTCTGAAGGATCATGTGACACTGAAGACTGGAGTAACGATGTTGAAAATTCAGCTTTGCCATCACAGGAATAAATTACTTTGTGAAATATATTTAAATAGTACACAGTTATTTTAAATTGTAATAATATTTCACAATATTACTGTTTTTTACTGTATTTTTAATTAAATAAATGTAGCCTTGGTAAGCAGACGAAACTTCTTTTAAAAACATAAAAAATCTTAGTGGTTGCAAACTTCTGGACTGTACTGTACACTCAAAAAAATAACTTGTTGGTCTAACTTAGTTCAATTATGACACCTATTTCCACACAGTTGAACTGATTTATTTGAACTTAAGCTAGGTTAATTGTACTAATTGAATGAGATCACACCAGTTTCATTTGACGTGTTCTGTGAATGTTTCCTGAACATAATTCATTCTTGTTGATCCAACCAGTGCTATTGTAATTCAGACTGGTGCCCCGTGTGCAGAGTTGCTCAAGTTTTCTGCGCTTTCAAGGAAATGGAAAGACCTGTTAGTGTTTAAGTGTTTAATGTTTAGTTATTTTGAACATTTAAAAGAGTAGCGTATAAAATATATATATATATATTTTTTTTTTTTTTTGTTACCATCGTGATGAAGATGTGCACTTGTGCTTAGGTTGTGAGTAGCTGTTGTACACACACATACATGTTCCATGACCGTTGAGAAGGGTAAAGCTGATGACAATATGTAGACTGTGTAAATTATGTGCTGGCTCTCAAACTAATTTATTTATATTTCTATAAAAACTAAACTAAACACTTTTTCATATGCTAAGTGTAACATTTGTAGCATGCAAGTATTGATCAGAAAAAGAACTTCTCATCACTGGCTTTAGCACAGTTAAAGCTTGTTGAAAACAACGTAGATATATATCATGTAGCCACCCAGAGCCTAACCACAAGGTCTACGCTTCTTCAGCATAATGGTAACCTCAAAAAATTGACATAACATAAACTCTTTTAAATGTCAAATATAACTGAACAACAAACTTTATAAGGTATTTCCCTTTACTAAAAAACACATTAAACAGCACTTAATTTCAACATTTACTGTCCCGATCTATCCCTACGCAAAGCATGTGGGGCTGTCAATGGTTTTATCCATCAGCTGGAAAAGTAAATCATTCTGAAAGTGATTCCAACGAAATCCTTCCTCTGTCATTATCGTTATAGTTGTGATGTTGTGATATTTAGAGCAATTTTTAGAACTATATCCATAAGTTTCCTACGCCCCATGAGGCCTTGCGTCAAACGTGGAAGCGTCTTCCGGTTCGAAGTAAACAAGCTGGACGTGACACTCATTCATTCAACAGTTGACAGTCATTCAAGATTTAACGATCCAAACTTGCGAACGTTTGTTTTTTACTTAAAGATTTAAGATTCCAGCATCAATATTTGAACAATGTTTTACAATAAAAAATGTTACAGTAATAGTAATGTATTAATTTATGTCAGGAGTGCACATCAATCATGCTGAATCTAACTGATATTTATATTGACATAAAAAGAAAACACAGACCTATTCAGTTGCGCCTGCTTCCTTTTATTTGCGATCACAAGAAGGCAAAAAACAACTCCACTAAGGCTTTTAAATCCAAAGGCTTAAACATTTAGAAATATATTGATAACATACCCTATGTTTACGTCACTTTTCGGAGCATTTCTATTTATTTTCCTCTAAATTATGCGATGATTGCTATCCGAGGATGTTTGCGTGATCTCTTCGTCTATCTATCCTGATCCTTTCAGCCAGAGCAACAGAGGGAGCTCATGAGAAGACAACAGGAGTTGAGTTAGTTAACCGGAGTGTGTGAATCTGTGAAAGATATGCATTTGTCAGGAATCAACAGGCACAGGGAAGAGAGATAAAACATTAAACCAAATAAATACACGATTATAATCATATAAGAATTGTCTTCGTTCCTCAAGCAGTCTCTGATATTTTCTATAAACGTGTGTATTTATTATCCCAATGGTTAACATAAGTAGCCTTTAGCATCGCATACAGTGGAAACGCGACTGGCTCTGGCACGCACGACACGTTAGGAGTCAATAATATAACATCATAAGGCTTTGGTGCTTGCATCAGTGACAGGTGAAGTATAGACAGCGGGTTGTTCATGTATTGCAGGGTCAGGATGCTCTAGTCATGCAGCTCCCCTTTTTGGAAGGTCAGTAAAGTAAAGAGCAATTAAGGGCACTAAAACTGTTTATTGTATTGTGATATTATTACTAATAAATGTACTAAACTGAGATGTTGTCCCTGAGCACCGTAACGACATCTCTCATAAAGATTTGCAACTTTACAAAGTAAACAATGATCCAAAAAACACTTAGCCTCTTCGCTAATTAGCACACAAAATACTATTGGTATGCTGCTTCCGCCGCCTCACCGGAAGTTGTACCCACGTTCTCTTTTACAGTAGCGCCCCGCGGAAACAGGTGGATAGTTATCGTCCTTTGTGTGAACGGGCCTTTAGGGGTGTTTTGAAGGGTTTAAGCAGAAATGTGCAACTTGTATTGTTAAAGTGATTATTTAAATTTTTCTGAACACAAACTATGTTATTTGGGTATATGTGTGTAAATCTGTGATAATGGACAGAATTTTAAAGAAATATCTCTGTTTTGTTTTTCCCAGAACACGCTGATATCCTCCTCCACAAGGCATTTTTAGTGGGCATCTACGGTCAGATTGACACCAGTTCCATGATAGCAGAATCCATGAAGGTCTTGCGCATGGAGGCAACGACATAGACGTCTGTTTTAAACATGTTAGTACACAGAGCTTCGCTTTGAGTCAGAAGTGTCATGCACTGTTGATCCTGTTCAGATCTGTGTTCAGATATAGCATTCCACATTCAAATTTCTAAAAATGCCTCAGATAATGAAAAGCATTTGATGTTTCCAGTGAAATTCGTGTCTGCTGGGAGTAAAGCCTGTCATAATTCGTTTTGTCTTCTGCTTTGAATAATAAAACAACGAGTTGTAGAAATGCTCCTAAAATTGTTTTAGTTTTGTTTTACTTCATTTCCCTCTCTCTCTCTCTCTCTCTCTCTCTCTTTTAACACTTCAAGATTGGTATTGTTTGTAAAATAACTCTTTCCATAGCAGAAGAGGAGAAGGCTGTGATCTTTTTCCTTTGCATGACTGCAAATGAGTGAGTCTGTGCTTTTTGGTCCCCCCCTTCCTTCCTTCACATTTTATCCCTAACAGATCTCAGCTATGCTGTGAATGCTGTGATGGAAAGTCTATTTGCCATGAAAGTGCAAGTTGTTCTTGTCCAGTGTCACTGATTTCATCTGTATGGAGACGAGAAGAGAGAACAGCGCGCCGGCATGCCGGTGAGAGCCGATCTCAGCCACGGCTAAATTAACCGTGGCGGTAATTGTTCAATCACACAGACCAAAGTCCCCTGTCTGAAGAGTGCATGAGGGCAGGCTGTTCAGAGCCGGGCTGAGAGTGAGTGTGTGGGTGTCTGGTTACACTGGGGTCTGAGGAAGCGGGTTATCTGTGTTTTGTAGAGAGCGATCGGTGGACATGCCCGCACTGGCGGCTGGAGGACTGACAGGCTCTCAGCGAGCGCGGCAAAGTCCGCCTGATGAAAGGTGCTTCTTCCTGTGTTCAGTTTCATGCTCTCTGCTCTGCTTTTAACATGTCATATAAGTGGAATTTATGAATCTTCGTCTCTTCTTTGTTTTTAACTCTGCCTGGCATTTTCCACAAACTGACTACAGGAAGGTGTCCCCCTCAAACCCCTTTAAGAACTGTGTAAATTTTTACAGCATTGACACATGAGATTAGCATGTACAGGATGAAGGCATGGCATTAAATGTTGCATACATTGCAAAAAAAAATCTTCTTTTTTATTTTTGTCCTGTTTTCGAAAACAAATATCTGAAGATGAAATTAAAATACATTTACTTGAGATGCATATGTGAAATGAAGTCTGGAAAAAAAATGGACAAAATTAAGTGAGTTTATACTTAAAACAAGAACAAATATCTGCTGAGTTATGAAAACTTTCATTACAATTAAGTTGATTTTTCAGAGCCCACTGGCAGATATTAGTTCTTTTTTTTTAATCATAAACTCAACTCAGTTTGGTAAATTTCTCAGACTTCATATTTTGTGTCTTTTTGCATTTCAAGGAAATGTATCTTGATTTTTTGGATCTTTAGATATTTCTAATGGCGGTACGATCAGGAGATACTGTAAAAGTTATTTCCATATTCTAGTGGCTGGGAGCAGAGAAATTAAAGCTAATTTTTTTGCAAAATTAATTAAAAAGTAACAGATTTCTGTTGAGAAGTCGTATTTTCAAACTCTGAAGTGTTGGTAATACATCTCATTGTGTTTCTTCTTAGACAATTACATATAGAAAACATATTGATGTATTGCTTCAATAAATATTAATTCCATAAATTTCCTTTTCTTGGTTTTAAAGAGGTCTTCATAAAACCTGCAGAAACCCTATGTTATGGAAAATTAGTAGAGAAAATGTGACATTAATGTAAAATACTAAAATACATAAAATACTAAAGCACATTTATGCGTTTTGATAAATGAATAATGGCAAATTAAATAGAATTACACTAAAATAGATGTCTTATACAATAAATATATCTGAATTAGTAAGTAATATTGTGAAATATTATTACAATTTAAAATAACTTTCTATATTTTAAAATGTAATTTATTCCTGTGATCAAAGCTGAATTTTCAGCAGTCTTCAGTGTCACATGATCCTTCAGAAGTCATTCTAATATGATGATTTGATGCTCAAGAAACATTTATTATTATTATGTTGAAAACAGTTGTGCTGCTTATTTTTGTGAAAACGTGATACATTTTTTTCAGGATTATTTGATTAAATAGAAAGTTCACAAGAACAGCATTTATTAAAAATGGAAATCTTTTGTAACATCAATGTCTTTACTCTAGTTTGAAATGAAAAGTTAAATTAAATATTATCCACAAGTCTTCCATTAACAAATTGGCATAACCTTTCATGTAACATATAAATACATACATCATTTTTATCCGATGACAAAAATTAAAATTAACCACATTTTTAAGCACTTTTTCAACATTTTTAAGCTTCTAAGTTCATCAATTACAAACCATAATTTCACCTGAAACCATCTCAGTCTACTGGGTAAAAGCTTATTTTAGGCATTTTTGATTTGTCTTTTGTTTTGTTGGTTGCGAATTGCAAACCTTATTGAAAACAAATAGAAACAAGGTTGACAGTCGACGTTTTATAAAGGATAAGTAACTCCTTTCATTGAAAAAATGTAGGTGCTATTTTTTTACCCTAATCATACAAAGTGCCATCCCATTGATTTGTTGTGCCAAAGAAAATTGCTGCCATCCAACTTAACCTTCACATTCTGTGATAAATTAGACAAGAAAACACCCTGCTGTCATTTGTTCACATTTGTACAAAAAAATGATTTGTGCATAAAGGGTAGATGTCATAATTGTCTTTTCTAGTGTTATGTCTACTTAACGCTAATTTCCTTGGAGATGCTGTAGTCAATTTCCATCATCATTTGTCTTGTGTTAGATACGCTTGATCAGTCTTAATTGCACCTGTAAGGTGTCACATAACACGGGTTCCTTTCAAAAGTGCTGTTGGTGGAGTTTCATCGGTTCAGACGCTTTAACTGCCTGTGCTTTTGGTCAGATTCCCAGGCAGGTTCCCATAGGCTGGCTCGCACTGGGGTGGAACGGAGATGAGTGACAGCATGGGTTGGGTGTGAGTGAGGAGTGAGTGTGATGAGCCACTGACACATCGATAACCACTAACCTTTTCATGAGGCATGCCCTTGCTGCTCCGTAAAACAGCTGCACTGCCGTGTGTTGTTTTAACATTTTTTTTTATAGTTTTTGGCACGTAAAGGTGAAGAACATTTTAATAATCTAAAGAACACTTTCTGCTATAAAGAATGGAATGGAAAGGTTCTATGGATGTTTAAGGTTCTTCACGAACAGTGTTGGGGGTGACGCATTACAAGTAACTTGAGTTATGTAATCAGATTACTTTTTTAAGTAACTAGTAAAGTAATGTATTACTTTTATGACATTTTTTCAAATAAATAATGCAGGATACTTCGTTTTCCCATTGACTGACAGCTCTCCTGTCCCCATGTAGAGAGAAATCAGGAGTAAGTGTAGAGGCGTTGTGTGCGCTGTGTAAACATGATGCTTATTGTAGTTCTAGACTAAATGTGAACAGGCCAAATTTGCCATTTTGTCCGACTAACAAACCAGACAGGAGAATTGGTAGATTAACGTTGGTGGACTTTAACTTGTAAAATGATCTGTATTGACATCTTTCCGTGGTTGAAACAACATACCTTCTGATGTTCATTCATGTTTATTTTGTGCTATAACTAATAGGAAGAGATGATCGGTTCATTTGCTGCTTGAACTGAGGCATTACAGCGACCTGTCTTGAATTTATTTAAAAAATGACCATTTTTAAGCTGAGACATTTCATACCAAAAGTAACGTCCTCCATCTTGTCCGTCGATGTGTTGTCAGTGTCCTCTTTGGTCCGCAATGTATTTTTCACTGCGTGAGAGCACCATGGCTTGTTGCAACAAAGGGGGGCAGATCTTTGTGAAGGGTCAGTTAGTTACTTTTTTAGGGAGTAACGCAATATAACGTTACTTTTAAAAGTAACTTTCCCCAACTCTGTTCATGAAACTTTATGAAAATAAGGAATCATTATTTTTAGAGCATTTGAATAGCAAAACCAAAGACACGGGTTTGATTCCCAAGGAACACACTGGAACACAAGAAAAATTGGTGTAGGGTTTATTTTTAAACAGTTTTCATGTGGAAATTGCATTTAAATTTACAAAATCATTACAAAGAAACAGCAAGTAACAGATCAGAATAAATGTGAAGTTGAAAGACTCATAAAACATAATCTATTGATCTTGTTTGTTTGTTTTGTGAAGATTGTTGGTTATTGGCCAGTTTTTTTATTTATTTTATCAATGTATTGATCAATATTGAATTTACATGGTTCAATGTTGTATATTTAATTGTGCTCATTTCCCATATTTTTACATTTAGTTTATCTTTCACTTCATCTAACGCTCAACGCTGTGATGATGTGATGCCTGACATGTAGCATGTGTATCTATTGATATTTATTTTATTTTTTATTTGCTTTTCAAAAGATGTAATATAAGTCTAAGGTGTCCCCTGAATGTGTCTGAAGTTTCAGCTCAAAATACCCCATAGATTTTTTTAAATTATATTTTTTAACTGCCTATTTTGGGGCATCATTAACTATGCACCGATTCAGGCTGCGACCCCTGTAAATCTCTCGCTCCCTGCCCTCCCGAGCTCTGGACTATAAGTGCAGTTATACAGTGCATAAACAAAGTTCACACAGCTAATATAACCCTCAAATGGATCTTTACAAGATGTTTGTCATTCATGCTGCTTGCATGCTTCAGATCATGTGAGTAAAGTATTTATTTGGATGTTTACATTTGATTCTGTATGAGTTTGAGGCTATGCTCCATGGCTAATGGCTAATGCTACACTGTTGGAGAGATTTATAAAGAATGAAGTTGTGTTTATGAATTATACAGACTGCAAGTGTTTAATTATGAAAATAGCGACGGCTCTTGTCTCTGTGAATACAGTAATAAACGATGGTAACTTTAATCACATTTAACAGTACATTAGCAACATGCCAACAAAACATTTAGAAAGACAATTTACAAATATCACTAAAAATATCATGTTATCATGGATCATGTCAGTTATTATTGCTCCATCTGCCATTTTTCACTATTGTTCTTGCTTGCTTACCTAGTCTGATGATTCAGCTGTGCACAGATCCAGACGTTAATACTGGCTGCCCTTGTGTAATGCCTTGAACATGAGCTAGCATATGCAAATATTGGGGTCATACATATTAATGATCCCGTTATGTTGAGATTCGCCTGTTTTTCAGAGGTCTTTTAAACAAATGAGATTTACACAAGGAGGAGGAAACAATGTTGTTTGAGACTCACTGTATTTCATTTCCATGTACTGAACTCTTGTTATTCAACTATGCCAAGATAAATTCAATTTTTGATTCTAGAGCACCTTTAATATCAGTACCATTTCAGTTATAACTTTAATTATTGGTATATTGCATAAGACAGTTTTGATATTGTTCATTACTAACAATTTTTGTCTGTATTTAGCCAATAGATGCTGCTGTCACAAAATTGTCACAAAATAGCCTTAAAACCTTGCCATGCAAACATGTTGATGTGTTACTTTCCAACAGTGTAAGTTGCATAATTTTGTCCAGTATTGTCTTAAGAGCATCTGACCCAAATTTGATGAAGATTTTCAAGAAGTTTCAAGAAAACCAACATATACAATAGCAGTTTATGTACCCTCTGTGCTTTGGCCTTTGGTGAATATGAAACAGTTTTTTTGTACAAACTGTAATTTTGACACTAAACTGCACTTGAAAATGTATGAATTTTATTGGATTAGACCACAAAAGTTGCATGATGCTAAAAAATTCCTTAAGACATAACTTCACTTTTCTTACCCCAATGGTCCCAGTTAAGGGACCATTTACATGACACTGTTTTCAACTAAAAACTGCAAACTTTTTATGCATTTTGGCTGTTCATTTTGGGGCCTGAAAATGCAAACATTTGAAAATGGGTTTCAAAGTGCAAGTTTTTGAAAAGGATACCGTTATCTTCTCTGTGTGAACTACAGAAACGTGAATTGTGAATTGTGTCTGTAGGTGCGTAGTGTTTCTTGACAAATTGACATCGCCAACTACTGGCCTGGCATGAATGATACAGCATTTTTAGTTTGTGTTCTCAGATCTGTGTAAAAGAGGATTGTTTTGTCAATGTTCACTTGTATACAATGTTTTTAGTACATCATTGTCATGTAAACGTGTCTAAATATGATTTGGGGCAACTGTAACAAATTGCCAAACTTTTATTGTTGTTACAGAAACTCTGTTAACCATGATTAATTGCCCTGTTAATTTTTTGTAAGGGTAGCAAAATCTCCACAAGTACCAGCAGGTGACCACTAATAAAAGTAAAGAGCCAGAGTGGAGCAGAGAGGAGTGAAGCACTGCTTATGTCTCACCTTTGGGAGGGACAGAGATGTGCCACTACCTGCCTGTGCACACCTGTCGGCTCTGTGTTCCTCAACAGCTCCTTCGCTTAGATCATCTCCTCTTCCTCCATGCATGATTTGTGCCTGGCTAGCGTGGAAAAAATGTGGACCGGCTCTCGCCTCCCTTTTCCCTTGTGCTTTGAAGTGTAAAGTGTGATTGCTTTTGGATCGTGGCCGCTCTCCTTGAAGGTTTTGACATGAAAAGCAGGCAGGGCTCTCAGGTTTATCCCATTGCCAGTGATCCAGGACTAAAGCAATCAGCTCACTGCCTGGGAGATACAATTACCAAAGAGATACTAAAGATGACAAAAATATTCTTACCTATATATTACTTTTGTTGAGAATCACATGGTGATTTTTGTTTGAATAGGAAAATTACATTTTGGTTTGCATTGGCTCACCATATGGCCATATGACTAATATGGCCATTCACCAGAAGGCTGTCTAGTGTCTGTAAAGAATGGTTAATGAAAGGAAATGGAAGGAATTACATCCTGTTGTAATTAGTGACTCAAATAATGGATTAATTTTCACTTGCACTTTGGATTTGTAAGAGTACAACAGCAGTTTTTGTCTGTAAATGAAGGCATTTTCCCATGACTCAGGGACAGTCATCTATCATGTTTAGTGTTTCAGGTGTTGTGTATACTTAAGTGTCACTCCAATGAGTATTAATGTTATTATGCATTGTTCCAAGAGCCTGTGCTGGCATATCCTCAGGAGAATTTGATCGCTTCAAAGCTGATATCAGAGGCTGTGGATTGAGATAAGATTGAAAAAAAGATTTTTATGTTCACCAAGAGTAAATTTATTTGATCAAAAATAGAGGTGAAAACAGTAATATTGTGAAATATTATTACAATGCAACATTAAAGGATTAGTTCACTTTCAAATGAAATTTTCCTGAATATTTCATCCAAGATGTTCATTTCTTTCTTTCTTCAGTTAAAGAGAAATTAAGGTTTTTGATGAAAACATTCCAGGATTTTTCTCCTTATAGTGGACTTCAATGGGCACCAAACGGTTGAAGGTCAAAATTACAGTTTCAGTGCAGCTTCAAAGGGCTTTAAACAATACCAGACGAGGAATAAGGGTCTTATCTAGAGAAACGATCGGTCATTTTCGGAAAAAAATATAAATGTATTTGCTTTATATAAACAAATGATCGCCTTCCATGTGCTTCCGCAAAAACCACACTTTTGTATTCTTCAAAAAGCTTACGCTATATGTCCTACACCTTCCCTATTCTACTTACAGAAAAAATTTTCATTCCGTAAGTAGAATCATTTCTCTAGATAAGACCCTTATTCCTCGTCTGGTATCGTTTAAAGCTCTTTGAAGCTGCAATGAAACTCATTTTGACCTTCAACCATTTGGGCTCCAGTGAAGTCCACTATAAGGAGAATAATCCTGGAATGTTTTCATCAAAAACCTTAATTTCTTTTCCACTGAAGAAAGGAGGACATGGACATCTTGGATGACATGGGGGTGAGTAAATTATCAGGAAAATTTTATTTGAAAGTGAACTAATCCTTTAATCATGTATTTCGAATCAGTGGTTCGGAGCGTGTATCAAACTTCCAAAGTCACGCCCCGCAGTGGTGAACCGTTGAAATTTCAAAACACTTATGATGTAACGAAGCCTCGTTTATCATGTGACAGTTTGATACATGCTCCGAACCACTGATTCGAAATAAAAGATTTGTAAAGCTTCATGAAGCAGTGTTTTGAAATCACCCATCACTAGATATTGTTGAATAAAGTCGTTATTTTGTTTTTTCGGCGCACAAAAAGTATTCTCCATCACTTCATAACATTAAGGTTCAACCACTGTAGTCACATGAACTGATTTAAATATGTCTTTAGTAGCTTTCTGGTCATTTAATGTGTTAATTATCTTGCCGCCAATGGAGGCGTCACTGAGCCATTTTTGGGTGAACTAACCCTTTAATGTTGAAAACAGTTGAAAATGGTTGAATAGTGATTCTTGTGAGCAGGAAGTTTGGAGAACGACATTTATTTGAAATAGAAATCTTTTGTTGTATTCATTAGTTTAATTTTTTTATGAACTCAAAGCATTCTTAATGAATAAAAGTAAAAAAAAAATCATACTGACTCCAAACTTTTGAATTATAGTATGTACAGACATTATTTATTGATTGATTATTGACTATAATAGTAAAAAAATATATAATCTCAAAGATTTATTGTAAGGACATTTAGTTTAGTTTTTAAATGAACAATGTAAAATCTAGGTCCTGAAGCAAAACTAGTTGAGAAACGTTTAAATTCACTTCAGTTTTGGTATAGGATGCAGACCGAAGAATATGGCTATAGTTTTATGGGGTTTTCATTAGTGAGTTACCTTTCTCTTTGAGATTTTAACAAGAAGTTTATTTCTGCCTTCAACAGCCACATATTAATGCAAGATTCATTTCCAATTTCTGAAGAAGCAATTAACCCCTCTAAATTATAATCCAGCATCAGAAATATATCAATCAAGAGAACTTATGCCACATTAAGAAACATTTGAAATGGGAAGCGGCATCTTGAATTAAGCCTATCAAATAGTATTCTCTGTTTATTGTTTGATGATGTTGGACGACCCATTCAGGCAGTCTTATATTTCAATGATTTGCTTTAATTAGGATTCGGTATTAAAACAACTGACATTAGAGACTTCACCCTCAGTGGAGTTTTCACGCTCTTGTCTTGATTCCTCTGTCTGATTTAAAGAAAACTTAATCTCTTTGTATGTTTTCGGTAAAGCCCAGAAGCACTTTGAGTCATTGTTGATGCTGTGAGTTGTTGTTAAGCCCCTGTGTATTCAAATGACGGCACACAGTCTCGGACAAGTGCGAGTCTAAAAGATCAATACAGGCCTGCATGATCTACTGCCATTGTTGCCCTAATGCCTCCTTCGATAATGCTCTAAAATCTCTTTGGCTCCTTTTTTTGGTTTCACATACAATTTTTTTTCAGGCCTAGTGGTTACAAATCTCGGCTGGCAACTGGAAATTTGTAGGTTCAAAGCCTGCAAGTAGTGATTTCTAAGCTTTCACCATTGTGCCATTTAGGAATGTAACCCCAGGATGTCCCACGCTTTGGATAAAAGTGGCCTTTCTATATTTCCAGATGTATTTGAACCCTGCCAGATTGTTGCTGGAAAAGGATATACAAGCATTCTCTGATAATTACCATTCTGAAAGTATGAGGAAAGCAGGTAGGACTTAGATCCCTCGATGTTTTGACAGCTGCATGAAGAGTTTTTGTCCTTCAGTGCTGTTGTGGCCTTAAAGTCAGTGACTCACTCAACCAAGATCTGCCCAGCTGTGTACCGTGGATGTCTGGATCTGATCAAAGTTAGCGCAGGATTAGCGGTTAACACCGATGCTGGTGACAGCTCTTGAATCTCTCCGCAGTTTGATCTGATTAGCGGATAGAGGGTGGATAAAGATGATTGCGAGGTGAAATGTTCCTGGGAATTAATTCACACACCTGTGTTTTGTTCTCAGAGAGATCATGACAACTCTTCGCGTATCCGTCAACAACAGGGATGCAGATGTTTGGCGTGTGATGCTGTCTGCTTTCAGTATAAATGTCTGAAACAGGAAGAATTTCTGTTATTCCAAGTTATCAATCATCCATAGCCTCTTTTTAAACATTATTGTGTTGTAACCAGTCGTTTCGGTGTGACTTCACCCACATATGACACTTCTATCATCATTTACTCACCCTTGTGTTGGTCTGAATCCATGAGACTTCTATAGGACACATATTTTGAGTCTTCTGAAGTCATATGATGGCTATGCATTATGTACAGATCACAATTTTAGTTGTTATACACTGATCATTTTTATTTCCAGTGAACTAATACAACCAGATCATTGAGTCGAGGAACTTGAAGCTGCAATATGCTACATGAATTTTGCCCCGATTTACAATCTGGAAGAATTGACAATAGTGGCCGGGCAGGTGGAGTGTACACTCTAAAAAAAGCTGGGTTGAAAATGGACAAACCCAGCGGTTGGTTAAATGTTTGCACAACCTGCTGGGTAGCTTTATTTCACTCAACTATTGTTTAAAAATTACTGTATTGCTTGCTTAAAATGAACCCAAAGTATGTTGAAATGAAGGTGAGACACCCCAGGTGAATAGGGTAAAAAAATTAATTAATAGATATCACCATACTTCCCCAGCTGATTGATTACATAAAAAATTGCAAACATTTTTTGTATCGCAAGTTTTATAAAATGTAATGTTTAAATATGCAAATGAGACGTTATCTAATTAAATATGCACTAATTTGCATAAATTTCTAGAACAAAAATCGGAATATTGGATGATGTCAGGTTCACAGTTCTCGTTTAATTTTTTGGACATATTAAATTCAAAGGTTTTTATAGAGGGAATTTTGGATATCTCTTTTTATCACTCCATAAATCAGAAAATACTATCAACAGCCCGAAAAATATATATATTTTCACCATTTATTTTAGGAATAAAATGTTGTATAAAATCAGGCAAATTATATATCATCAAATCCCTCTGTAAAAACCTTCAGAATATAGATAGGGATAAAACTGTAAAGTTTGGTTTATGTAAGTTCTGCTGAAGTGGAGATTTCTGACTCAGAGCAGGAGAAAAAACTCATTTTGAGAAAACGGCCTTTAAAGATATTTACTGTAACTGAAATCTATAGATGCAAATAGATAAAGTGCTATAAAATGTACACTTAAAAGTGCATTTTGGATGTTTTCTTTCCACCAGTCTGAAAAAAACACTTTATGAAAAGCCAAAAAGTGCAAAATCTCAAAATTGACAGGTGCCTGAAAAAACAGTGTTTTTGGCTGTAGTGTCTCCCCTTAACATTTATTAATGTTTAATAAGTGAACGTTTATTAATAAGTTTAATGAATAATAATTAAACAATAAACATTTATTAAATTGCTTATTAATAAATGTTCACCAATATTTGATATTGTTGCATCTAGTAATTATGAGTCTGATTATTAATTTCCAACCTATTTTGGGTTCATTTTAAGCCAGTCATATAGTCATTTTTAAACAACAGTTGGGTTAAGTAAAACTGCCTTTGTTGGGCAAACATTTACCCAACTGCTGGGTTAAAATATAAGCCAATTGCTGAAATGTCCATTTTTAACCAAAACTTGGGTTGTTTTTAACCCAGCATTTTTTATGTGTTGGGCACAAACTCAGATTTTTTTAAGTTCAGACTATCTTAGAGTTGTCAAAAGTGCCGACTTTGGTACCAATCGGTACTGAAATTTTAAAAATGTGACACTTTGACCGCTGTTGAGCGGATTCGTAAACACCTCTGATTGGTCGTTGTGTTGTGATTGGCCCACAATGATCAACGCACGGGAGCATTTGAAAGCACACGTCTATCAGCGGACTGGTTCGCGATAGACGCCTGCTTTCAAACGCTCCTGTGTGTATCTGTGTAAGCACTTGGTGAAGAGCTTCATTGATGACTTTTTACCATGTTTTTGAAGCGTTGATCATTGAAGCCGATCACAGACATATCTGATGAGTGCGTGAACACAATGGCCAATCAGAGCAGAGGTGTTTACAAATCCGCTCAACGCGTCATATTTTTGAAATTCCAGTAACTAGGTACCAAAGTCGGTACTTTTGACAGCTCTACAGAGGATATTAAACATGTTTGATATTTTGAGCCGATTTTAGAGCACATATTGTTTTCATTTGTCACATCTCCTAATTTTTAGCGAATTGAAAGTCTTTTATTGCACGATGCCCAGTTTTCTCCCTGTAACCATTTACAAAGTTGCCAAATATTGTTTTAAAATCTGTTCAGATTTTAAAAGTTGTGTAGTGTATTCCAGCCTTTAAGAATCATTCATGCTAGTGAATTGGGATGGTCCAAGCCATTGATTCATCCATGTCATCAATACTACACATCAGTTTTGGAACTTGACACTCTCAATTCTCAATAAATTTCAAAATGGAAAAGAGGACGTTCTTCAGAAATTCACCTTTTGTGCTCATGCCGTCATGCAGTCAAATACATGAGGGTGAGTAAATGATGACTGAATCATGGGTGAAGTATTCATTTAACAATTCTCTATTATCTACATGAAAAGAGTATAATTTTTTACTCTGTTTGACATGCTGTAGTGAATAGTGTGGCATTCCTCTCTAAGTACAATTTGGTCTTAGTTGGGAAAGTGATCTGTTTTCAAAGACCGGAGATCCATGACCCAAAACCATTGTTAGTGAACTCTGTCCTTAGCTCAGGACTGAACAATACACCTTGTTTGGACAGGTGATCTTATTCCTAATGTGAAGAAGGCTTTGAGTGAGATAACAGGCTTAGGCGTCTTTTGGAACAAAGGCGTTGGGTTTTAATCTGACAGCAGAATTCCCGGTTGATGCCACACATTCTCCATTTCAGAGGGAAAAACGCTTTCGCCATGTTGATTATAAAAACTCATCAAAGCCTTTCCTGAAGGATTTTTTCATTTAGTCATGTTGTATCGCAAATGAATGTCATACAAACACCCAAATGCTGCAAATGGGCTTGTAAATGAATGTCAATTATGTGGGCCAATTAGTGTGATGTGTTTACTGTGTAAACAGAGGCTGTTTGTTTGTGCTCTCTGCAGATTTCAACTAAAGCTCTGTTTGTATTGGGTTTCCTTACTGAACGTTTCTCAGCTGTGAACCTTTTGATTCTCCCTTAATGATTTAATATCCATCTGTTATATCTGCGCGTTTTAAGATCTAAACCTTGTACGCGATTACACAGAAAGCAAAGCGAGAGCGCCAAACAGGTCTCGCTGGCGGTTGTACGTGTCTTTGAAAGCATTTGCAGCTCACGAACGGTGCATTTCCCCCCGTTTTCTCACCGCACTCCAATTCCAAATGTCTGCTTTGTCATATTAATAAGTGAACACAGAAGCTGAAGAGTGCCCAAACTTGTCCATGGAATACTTCAGAATGACAGGCCTTTCCATATACTCCTCCCCAAATGGAGCTGGGAGATATTACTCATTTACTCCTTCAGCATAGCCGAGGTGTGGATTAGGAGGCATTAGGTGTCACCGTGGATGTCTCCTGAAGAGTGATGCTGAAGAAGCCTCTCTTAAATGAAGCATGGATTTAATGGTCCCCTATGATTGGGTGCTTCCCTTCAAACCCAGCCCTGTTTTACTAGGATTATTGGTCATAGGTGAGTCATGTGACTCAGGGAGAGGGTGGGACTCACACCTGATTCAGGTGAGAAAAGAAGTCTTGACTCTGGAGCTATGAAGGTCTTCTAAGGAGCTCTCTTCCAACTTTGTTCTTCTGTAACCCTTCAGACCATCTATTTCTGGAATTTTCTCTGGACCAAAAGGACCTTGCTGAACTTGGGCCATGTTTGGCACTGGGCATTTGGTGTCTCCTCTTTCTTCTGCAGTTTTCCACTCTTCGGCTGCACACTTCTTCCCAGCGTTCCCCAGCAGGTTGAGCTCACCACAGATCCTCATCCCCGGGCCTCTGTTCAGCTACGAGCTCCTGCGCAGTTACCTGCAGCCTGAGCCCTGCAAACAGGCTCTGCTATTGGCCGCTCAGTCTGTAGGACACCATGCTGAGAATATCGGTGAGCTCAATGCAACTTATGGGTCATTTATGTTGTAACAACTAATATTTTATATGAAGTTTTCATTTGAGAGTGTATATATATATAATGTATAATGTATAATATGTGTGTGTATATATATAATATACATTATATATATATATATATATATATATATATATATATATATATATATATATATATATATATATATATATATATACACACACGCACACATACATATATACAGTACATATATATATATATATACATATTAGTACAACCTGCCTGTCATGTTTTGTGATAATGACTGTCCTACTGTACATTTTCCCACTTGCTACAAGATAAATAAATATATGTGTATGAAATATTTATTTTGCGTTGAAATCACTTTATTATGTGCGACGACAGAGGCCACATAGTGATACGAGAGACATTTAGGAAATTGATTGCCTACAGCAGCAATCAATTATACAGTTTAATAAATATTTGACCGCAGAACCGTAACTGACTAATCAGAATCAAGTATGCCAGAGAGCTGTGTAATAAAATATATAAATAATATATGTGTAATAAAATATGTAAATAAAACCTTTGAGATAAGATTGCTCTCTTATATAAGCTTGTGTTGTGTGGGGGAAAGCTTTGACTAGTGAGGTATAGCTTTGGGAGTTGTATATTTATTTAGGTGAGTTGCTCTTAATAATACATATGTGTAGCGTTTATTAAGAGAGGCCATTTGTAAATCATATTCTCATAATTGTCCATCCTCATTTTACAGCATTTAATAGGATTCAAAATGTTTACAAAGGATTGGCTAACAGCTCGTAACTAACAATCAATTATCCGGCTCTGCTGAAGAGGGCTTAATGAACGCTGCGCTAATTATCCAATCTAGAGCCATTAGTTCCTTGTCAGCCTCTGGCAATTGTCTAATTGGTGGCTGCGATGTGGCTTCCAGATGAACCCCGGCCAGTGAAGCAGCGGCGAGCTCGGGCCAACTACAGCAGCTGGCAGCTGGAAGAGCTGGAGAAGGCCTTCGAGAGCACCCACTACCCAGACGTCTTCATGAGAGAAGCCCTGGCCCTCAGACTCGACCTGATTGAGGCCAGAGTGCAGGTCGCCCTCGCTCTGCTCTCTTTGACTGCTGTGACTCACGGAATAATATGAATTTTAGATAAATATTTATCTGAACCACTGCTAAGATTTTATTTTTAATTGTAATTTCTTTAGCTTTTTGTTTTATTTTCACAAAATTTTAAGCATTGTTCTGGTTCAACGTTCAAAGTGCTTGGTTTTTCCCTCAACATTTTTAGCGAGGAGATGCTATAGTGACATGATAACATTGTAAAAACTTCTAAAAATACAATAATTAATATTTATTACACTATTAAAATGCACTTTTTATATTTTTACTTTTTTTTTTCTACTAAACATACTTAAAATATATTCATTTTTAATATTAGTATTGACTAAAAATTAAAAAAAAACTACTTGAAAGGCAAAACTAGAGAAAGAAAAAAATTCTTAATGAATTTTGACTGAAAATCCTTAAAATAATACTTAAAACTGAACACTGAAAAAAAATTAACTTAAAATAAAAAAAATAAAAAAAAATTATGACATAAGAAATATGTACTTAAGAAGTAAAACTGTGAAAAGGAAGAAAAAAAAGTCTTAATGAGTTTTTTAATTTTTCTTCAATTAAAAATAGTCATTTTTATTTTCTTCTACTAAAAATACTTAAAATAAGAAAAAATCTAAAATCTGGAAAAAAAATTAATTTTGACTAAAAAAACTTGAAATAATAAATGAATACTGAAAAAACTAAAAACTTAAAATAATAGAAAAAAATCAAGTGTTTTGGTTTTCCTATTGATGTTTTAATTATTGTTTTTTTATTATTTTTTTCTACTAAATATTCTTAAAATAAGAAAAATCTACTTGAGAAGAAAATCAAGGGGGGGAAACTATTTTAATTTTCTTAATGAGTTTTAAATAATGATTTTTTTTTAATGAGTAATTTTTATATATATTTTTCAAGTAGGAAGAAAAAAAATCCAAAGCAAAGAGTAAAGATCATGATTAAGTTTCTTTGAGTAGACTTATGTTGCTTTAAGAATTTTAAGGACCTTGTTTTATTTTTATTTTTACAGGAAAACAAAGAGATATTAATACTAATATTGTAAATATTTGCATTATTTAATCTAACTCATATAATCTAAAAAAAGAAATGACAATATCTTTTTTCCTTTGTTCCTCTAGGTGTGGTTCCAAAACCGCAGGGCTAAAATGCGCAGACAGATGAAGCTTCAAAGCCAGGCAGGGGAACAGTGTGTCCAGCACGACAGTGACGACAGACAGATTGAGTCGTCCAGCAGGAACACAGCTCCAGAGGTCCACAGCAGCAACAGCCCATGCTGTGACAGGAAACAGGACAGAGGAAGCCCCACTTGGCCCAAACCCTCCTCATCAGTTATTCACAGCCCTGTAAGCGACGCGCTTCAGCGACCGAGAGATCAGGACGGGTCAGAGGTGCCCAGTGCGGAGGACTTCCGCTGCTGCAGCATTGCCAAACTGAGGGCGAAGGCCAGGGACTATGAAGCAGAGATCCACAGCACTGTGGCCAAGGCCAGCAGAGAGAGGCAGCTGAAGACACGGGTATCTGCCACAGTCCTGGACAGAGACTGAAGCAGCTGTGGCCATCATCCATTACCTCACTCAAATCCCATTCAGTTCATTATTTATTATTATGCACAATTACACACTCAATGAGGTTAAACAATGTGACTGAAAAAAGCAAACAGAAATTTCACCACTCTATTTTGTTCTCAGATTGTCATGATCAGTGTTGGGGGTGACGTATTACAAGTAACTTGAGTTACGTAATCAGATTACTTTTATCAAGTAACTAGTAAAGTAATGCATTACTTTTAAATTTACAACAAAATATCTGAGATACTTTTTTAAAAAAGTAATGCAAGTTTTTCACATGTATTGACTGACAGCTCTCCTGTCCCCATGTTGAGATAAATCGGGTGTAAGAGGTGTTGTGTGTGAACATGATGCTTATGGTTATTGTAGTTCTAGACTAAATGTGAACAGGCATTTACTAATCTCACTTGCACAAAAACAGATTCAGTATTCCTCAAAATGAATAAAAACAGTAAAATGCAAACTCAGAATATTATGCAGAACTGCAATAATTATGTTAAAGGTGCAGTATGTAAGAATTCTGTCCACTAGAGGTCGCTAGAGACCTATTCAAAACAAAAGCGTAGCTTGATGACGGCAAATTTTTATTTTTTAATTTAAAGGGGATTTAAAGGGGCCGCAGCATAAAATCGGCGCGTTTATAATGATGCCCCAAAATAGGCAGTTAAAAAAATTAATAAAAAAAAAATCTATGGGGTATTTTGATCTGAAACTTCACAGACACATTCAGGGGACACCTTAGACTTATATTACATCTTTTAAAAGCATAATCTAGGGCACCTTTAAATGCTGAATGGCTTGTGTTGATAAATGGCATGCAATTCATTTTAAAATGTATTGTATGATGGAGAAAATGCTGTATTACTGTTACTAAAAATAAAGCTGCATCTGATTATGCTATGTTAGCTACTTCACAAAATAGTGTTTTTCTCGAAGGCATGGTAAAGCATGGTACTCGCAAAAAAAAAATCAAGAAAATTAGATTTAAACAATAAGACTAAATGTGTTGAGCTATATAACAATAATTCGTTTTCTGTCTATAAACGTAACCAAACAGTTGTTCCCTTGTCTATTAAAACATGTAATATGTTAAAGCGTCTTTGGTGTTTCCATGGTTTCTACAAAATAAAATGCAATTGACAGGCGACTCCTCACACGTCCCGGAGCCTTGGTTAAAATTGCAATTTTCTCACGATTTACAAATAGTTGGAAACATTTGGGATATTGTAAGTACTCAAGTGAACAAAATATATAACACTGGCCTAGTGGTATTTGGATATTTTACTGCAAAAATATTACATATTGCACCTTTAAATAATACAAATACTTTATGTATTTAATCTCACTTTATTAACCAATGTATTTGCTGTTGACCTTCGATGATCCAATTCCACTATACTAAAAAGCTGACTTGAGATAAACATCATACAACAAACTTCAGTGTCCTTTTCTTCTTTAATCCAGAATGGCAGCACAGCTAAAAGGTTTGTTTGAGCTGCGCCCTCTACTGTACAGGTGTGAAATTGCATTTCCTTCAGCCTGAGGCTTATTGATTTCACTTTTGGTGTGAAAGGCCCTTTACATTTGCCAAAACTTTTTGTTGTTGTTGTTATTAAAAAAACAAACAGCCCAGCACAGGTGAGAAAAAGTAACGTAATGCATTACTTTCCATAAAAAGTAACTAAGTAATGCAATTAGTTACTTTTTTAGAAAGTAATACAAAATTATAAAGCATTACTAAAAAAGTAACTTTCCCCAACACTGGTCACGATGTCATGTATTATGTATTATTTTTAGTTGGTCAGCAGTGTTGCATGTATTTTGTAAAATGTGCAAATACTACATACTAGTTTTGTTTTACTTTTTTGACTACAGACACATGTGAGGTTTATTATTCATTTTAGGTTTTTTAATTTCGTATTTTTATTTGAAGTATTTAATGTTCTTTGATTATTATGATTAGCAACAATTCATACACAGCCTTTAAATCTTTTTGTTTGTTTGCTTCACTTTATGCCTACATCTACACAGATAACAATGTTTTCTCAAATGTTGTTGGACTGACAGCTATAGAGTGAAGAAGAAAAACTATAAGAGGAAACTCTTAGTGATCTCACCGATGGCCAGCTCTTCTATCAGCTATCCTGTTACCCTGTGTGGAAACACAGGATGTCTGCAAGCTGCCACAAGCCCTCCATAAACACAATGGGATGACTGAAAAAATGCCTGTCTTTTCTAACAAATGCTTTTTAAAGATTTCAACACACTTTTTTTTTTTGTATGTATGAAACAACAAAATTCCAAGGCACTTACATGGTTAAGCATAGAAGGCCTTTAATAAATTAAGCTAAATCATTAAAACATTAAAAAATTGTTTCAGCTTGATACAGCCTTCCACAGGATAGACTGTTTTATGTATATTTTTCCACAATAGATACTGATTGTGCTCGTATAATTATTGCATGCTTTTGGAAATCACCTTTATCCCATGTTTCATGCTTAGCATGCTTTTTAAGAAAATCTGCTACTTAAATACACTTCAGACAAGTCCTGGGAAATGTTTGTTCAGGGCTGCGACCCTTGGGAACAATATAACTTCTGAACTGCAGGACCCTGCTGGTATATTTGAAAATGTGGACACTGCACCTGTTCCATGTCAAATGAATTTAAAGGTCCTCAATAAGGGAATTTCCTGAGGGATCAGCAGAATTGCAAAGTCAGCTTCATGCAGTGTTTGTGCAACCAAAGCCCTTGTTGAAGAGCCAGCAATTGCATTTGTCTTTAGGTCATT
Source organism: Megalobrama amblycephala (assembly GCF_018812025.1). Taxonomy (NCBI): domain Eukaryota; kingdom Metazoa; phylum Chordata; class Actinopteri; order Cypriniformes; family Xenocyprididae; genus Megalobrama; species Megalobrama amblycephala. The sequence goes on from NC_063044.1 coordinate 40,852,765, forward strand.
GGTTCTCTGAGCCAGTGTGGCGTAAGAGTGCCCTCCTCTGGGCAACAAGGTCCTCTTGAGTTTAAGCAAGTCTGTTTGATCAGAACAGTCATTACTCTGTCTATTGGAATATCACGCATGTGAAATCTGGGAGAGGATTTAAAATGTAACAGGTAGCTCAGATTGTCACAGCTTCATCATACTCAGGTTTCTGTCTTTCTGAAGTTCGGTGTCAAGCTATAAATAATCCCATTGATTCTGCGCCCATCCACAACTTGAGATGCTCACTTGAGTCTAACTTAAAACCATCAGAGGAGGTGGATCATCTGAAATTACACTGAAAACAATCTCTCTGCCTTGGGACAGCTGAATGCTGCTGCTATTTCTGTCCACACAAGGATTATATACATCCTGGACATCAACACATATACATATAAATTGTGTATTATGTTTATTAAATAAGGTTTAGACCATTTTAAGCAAAAGATATGTTATATTATTGTTAAAGTACAACAAGATCTCTTCATTGCAGGGAGCTGAATGTTAAAGGGTTTTTGCTTTGTTTTTCATCAGGGTTTATATATACGCCTATGCAAATGAGATGGGCAGTCTGGCCTTGTTAAGAGGCCATTGTAAACATTCATATTCATGCTCTAATAATCTGAATTTATGCTAATGGTTGTAAACATCTTCTGCTGCCCCCTGTGGTTTCATCCTAAACACATTCCACGTTGTTTACACTGCCTGTATCATAAAAATATGGGCCATTCTTGTTATGAAGTACCTCTTGAAAAAATTAATGTGCTTTTGTTAGATTTATTTAAGGAAATATTTATATATATATATATATATATATATATATATATATATATATATATATATATATATATATATATATAAAGAATACACCAGGCTTTCAGATATATATAGTCTGGTTGAGCTGAAGCACAGAAACTTTATTAATTATAACATTTTTTTACACAGAATTATCAGGAAAAGCAAATTATAACACGAAAGGTGGTTGATCAATATATACTGCAATTCGTTTTTTCAGTTGCTTAAAGGATTGAAATAAATTTCATTTTCAAAATAATTTGTAATAGCCACAAAACTTTAAAAAATATACCTAATTACCTATAGCCTAGGCTAATTAAAAATATAATTACATAAAAATGTCTTTGTTTTGCATAAAAACACCAAGCTTAACAAACTTTGTTAGTCAAAATAATATGTATTCATAAAATTGAAACATTTTAATTTGAATGATTTTATATATAACTTGACAGTTTTTTCATGTTAGTTAAATGATTTTAAATTTACCCCATTTTAACCTTTTTTAATTTTATGACAAAAGAACAATTTCTATCCTTATATCCTTTTCCACTGTAGGTATTCCACTTGACTGCAACAGCATTACTGGATTGGCACATACATTAATGTAGGCCTTAATTTCATCGCATTCCGCAAGTCTTTTTTTAAAAGAACATGCTTGTCATATTAAACAGATACATCAACGACCGAAAAAGAAGAAATTAAGCATTTAGCGTTTAATTATTGATGATTTGAGGCTCCTCCCCCTTAATTTCTTCTATTCCACAGGTGCCGCGCGCTGCTCTGCTGCAGTGAACAGATCTGAGGAGACGCACGCCGGTTTCAGCTCACAACCGCTTCAACTCTTTTACTCTCTTTCACTGTGACTTTCCGCACTTTCTCCGCAGTCATTTTCGTCGACGCTCCGTTATTTCGTCGAACAAACGCCGTCTTTCATTTACAAGCCATTCTATCCCGTGTTTTGGCAGTAAGTAAGGGCGTTTGGAGAGGATGGCGGCTATCAAGGCGCTCCAGCAGTGGTGTAAGATTCAGTGCGATGGATACAGAGACGTGACCATCAGCAACATGAGCACATCGTTCAGAGATGGACTGGCCTTCTGCGCTCTCATCCACAAGTTCAGACCGGACCTAATGTAAGAGTCGTTTATTTATAAGTTGTTAACTTAATATATGAGAGTAGGGTAACAAACAGGTGTTTATGGGAATAAAATTGTGTAACTCAAAGATGATAGGCAAATATTTAACCAACAAGAGTTTTAAAAGTAGTGTGGAATGTTTATACTTCTGGTGTGGTTTATAGCAATTATATGCAAAAAAGTATTTGGACATTTACATTTGAATCCATGTCAGGTCACAATTAAGACAAAGTATTTGGACACTTTGTGGAACATGTTCAAATCTGATGAGCTGCTCCTGTAGTTACTGTGAACTTGAGGAGAACTGACTTCATACATCCACTTGAGTGGCAGAAGAAAGTGGCAAAGAAAAGTTAGTACACTCTAGCATTGTTTGTTTACAGGGTAAAATGAAGTGTTGTTTGTCAGTTTTTAAAGGATTAGTTCACTTTCAAATGAAAATTAGCCCAAGCTTTACTCGCCCTCAAGCCATCCTAGGTGTCTATGACTTTCTTCTTTTGTATCTGAGCTTTATGATGGCAGTGAGCGATACCAACAAATATGAGCTGAAGAAAGTGCTTCCAACCACATCCATCATATCCTTCTGAAGTGAAACGTGTTTGTGTGAAAAAAAAAAAATTCCATATTTAACAAGTTATGAAGTAAAATAACTAGCGTCCGCCAGATCGCCTTCCGTATTCAAGTTACGAAGAAAGTGTAAACTGGCGTCGCTTTTTCCGTAAGTTGAATAAGGAAGGTGTAGGACATAGCGTAAGCTTTTTGAACTGTGAGAGTTTTACACTTTCTTAAGAGATTTTACTTCATAACTTGTTAAATATGGATTTTTTTTTTTTTTTACACAAACGCATCGCTTCACTTCAGAAGGCCTTTATTAACCGGTAACACTTTACAATAAAGTTCATTCATTTGTTGACATTAGTTAATGTATTAACTAACGTAAACCAACCATGAGCAATACATTTGTTACCTTATTTACTAATCTTTGTTAACGTTAGTTAATGAAAATAGTAGTTCATTGTTTGTTTGTTAGTTCACAGTGCATTAACTAATGTTAACAAGATTTTAGTAATGTATTAGTAAATGTTGAAATTAACATTAACAAAGATTAATAAATGCTGTAGAAGTGCAGTTCATGTTAACTAATGTAGTTAACTAATGTTAACTAATGAACCTTATTGTAAAGTGTTACCCATTAACCCCTTGGAACCGTGTGGAGTATGTTTATGATGGATGGATGTGGATGGAGACACTTTCTTCAGCTCATACTCGTTGATCCCGTTCACTGGCATTGTAAAGCTCGGATGCGTCAGGATATTTATTAATATTTCTCAGATTGTGTTCATCAGAAAGAAGAAAGTCATAAACACCTAGGATGGCGTGAGTGTGAGTAAAACGTGTGGTAATTTTTATTTTAAAGTGAACTAATCCTTTAAGTATGTAGCTGAATTGTCCAAATTTCAGAGGCTAATTGAATTATGAGAGCAGATTCATGGGTAGTTGACATCCTGCAATCTAAAAATATTTTTTAAAGTGTTAAAGCAGCAGCTTTTATGACTTGATATTTAGAGACTACATGGAATAATATTTTAATGTAGTATATGTATTTTTCACATTTAAAGGACTATTTAAAATGAACTAGTAAAGGCAAAAATGTAATACAAAAAAAAAAAATGATAAACTGACTAGTCAAGGGACCTGTCACACTATTACATTTAATTTGCAGTTTTGATGGTATTACACTTTGAAACTACACCTCCTCCTTTATTTCTGTGTGCTTCAACTTAATTTAGCATTTTACTGTAACGCTTCTCAAGGTGTCTATCTGGTGATTCATGTCCTTGTTTTCTTTCAGAAACTTTGAGTCTCTCTCCAAAGACAATGTGTACTACAACAACAACTTGGTAAGTTATTGTGTTTGGCCTTGATCTTAGGAAACTACGACAGACTTGCCTCATGCAGAGTGACTCACTGCTTACGTTTCACAGGCAATTTTAGCTGTATCCTGTACAGATGTGTGTCTGCTACTGGCCTGGTTATGCGCACACTATTGAACTTTCTTTGAAAGACTTGTTTTTTTTTTTAAACATGTTTGTAACCCAGCTTTGTGTAGTTTGCAACATTCATGCATTGTTTCTTTTAATATTGACCTGAATAAGTGAGCTTGAGACCCTTTTCCCACAGCTTGTGAAATGCATGTGATCTAATTTTGCAGCATTCTCAAAAGAGACTTGTTGCTGCTGAATAAGAGTCTGTTTATGAGTCAAGTCTTGCAGCGATAGCTTTTTATCATGATAAAGATATCCTTCAAGTTCTGCAAAAAGTGTCTTTCAGCAAAACTGTCTTAAGTTTCAGACTTGTCATGTGTATTGACATATTTATTTATTTTAAAAATTCCACACTTTAAGCATTTTATCTGTCACAGGCAACTTTTAATCTTCAATTTACTTGTGTATAACATAAGTCTGTTAGTGTATATTTCAAATGGAACATTGTATTTGAGTGTAGGCACACTGTCCGACCAGGACCGATGCCCTAATTATTTTTTTTTTCCCTGTCAGGAAGTGCTTATAAGACATGTGCCACAACTGGGACTTCGTCATAATGATGAGCTCTTTCTCTGGTTGCTTCCTCAGAGACTGTAGATTATAGGCCACACACTCCGAGATCTGTTACAAACCCTCGCCACTTCTATAGGAAGCGCACCGCTGTAGTTTGAACCCGAGCCTTTTGGAGTCTGTCCAGTTAATGCATTATAAAAAAGGGTGACAGTCATCTACAGGGCACCTGATCCTCTCCGTCAAGATTAACTTACCTCTGTTCTAGTACTGTCTTTACAAATGTTAGTTCATCAGTGAATTTAAACACCACAGAATGGCTGTTTTGCGAGTGTCCTTTGGTTAAACCCAGACAGTTTTTGCCTGAAATGTTTATTTCATATCATTATTCCTCTCCGTGCTTTAGTACAAAAGAGAAACAGGAAGACACAGCTGCGACTGCATCATGAAGGATATGCCGTCTCTCCTCAGCTGTCCTGTAAAATGAGCATGTCCAGGTCAGACCTAAACAATGCCATGGCATCCCCCTATTCTATCCCTGTTCCCAGGCCATGGCGCGCTCAGGAAATGTGCTATTCATTATGCGCTCCCTGGCCGGGTCGTCCTGATATGGTGCCAGATTGTACTGCTTACTGGCCTATTCTATTTTTGACAACTCCTTTTTTTGTGCCTTGTCTGTGTTTACAGTTAATTGGCCAAGTTCCTTTCCCCTAGAAAACCGGTGCCACGGTGTGATTATGGCGGCCTGAAACAATCATATGAGGTCATGTTGAATGAGGATGTTCAGTGGTGGTTATAAACACAGGGAGTCTTGTGTGTGCTTGTCTTTTGTCGTTGTGGTCGTCTAATTGTTGTTTTCTTCTGTATGGATGCATCCTCCTATTATGTGGTGTTTTAGTTGGGAACTTAATGGCTTATTTCTGTCATGTGATGTACTCCAGGCGTTCCGTGTGGCTGAAGACCATCTGGGAATCCCGGCTCTTCTGGATGCAGAGGACATGGTGGCTTTGCCTGTCCCAGACAGACTCAGCATCCTCACATATGTCTCACAATACTATAATTACTTCCACGGCCGCTCACCAAGTAAGACTTGTTGTCTATATTTTAGACCGTTCATACTGGAATACTACTAAACTGCTTACTATAGGCCTGGGTAAAAAAATATATTTTATGAACAGATATCGATTCTTAAATCTAGGGATGCAAGGTTACCTTTTTTTTTTTTTTTTTTTTTTTTTTTGGTGATGTAGTTTTCCAAGCACAACACAGTGAGACTAATTAATGTAGGACAGCTTCTTTATTACTCCAAGTAATAATTATGTGCTTGTCACAAACTCAAACAAAAATTTCAGTGTCCAATAGCTTTCTAAGTGCATAATTACCAATATATAATTGTTATATTGTTGTTGTATAAAAAGAAATTTACAAATTACAAACAACAAATAGATGCAAATTAAATAAACTTGTTTTTCAGATACAGTAGGTTTATTTACCATGTATACATTCATTTTTAACGTATTTTGTTTTATTAACATTAATGACAAATATAGGCTACGGTCCCTTTAAGACCGAATCCATGGATACTAACACACACCCTGTTTTCACCCAAATGTTTACATCCACTTAAGCCATAACCGACTGTATTTACGTGAGATACTCCACACGACGGACATTTTGACAAATATGTGTGCATTGAACCTATGATTTGAGAACTGAGCTGTCTGTGAGAACTGGGATTGGTCGCAAGAAAGAGAGAGGGCGTGTGCGAGAGAGCTTCTGGTCTGTCATTCAGCGTGATTCCACCTATCCCGCCTTCACTAATCGATAACGAATTGTGATTGAAAGCATGCAGTTCGCAATGTGTGTGTTGTCGTCATTAATTTTGAAGTATTTCCACACCTTTGAGGCTGACATTGTTTCTGCTTCTGCCGTCGATGTCAGGTATTTTCGTATCAGGTATTTTTACAAGTACATGAGCTAGGTATCGGTATCAGTGCACCCTCCTTAAATCTCAAGAATCGTTCCTTTAAATCTCAAGAATCGATCCTTTAAATCTCAAGAATCGATCCCTTAAATCTCAAGAATCGATCCCTTAAATCTCAAGAATCGATCCTTTCAATCTCAAGAATCGATCCCTTAAATCTCAAGAATCGTTCCTTTAAATCTCAAGAATCGATCCCTTAAATCTCTAGAATCGATCCCTTAAATCTCTAGAATCGATCTTTTAGTCTACACTATTTTCAGTTGATGAGTGAACAGAACATTGTAGTGTGCCTCCCATCCCTGCTTTGTTACTTCTGATATGAAACTCTCAGATTTAAAATTGTCCATTTTATTAAGAAATTCAAACAATGATTTAACGTTTTGATGCGCTTTAATTTGGCGTGACCGAAAACGCTGGTTTAAATTCCACTCTGAGCCGTGCAAGTAGTTGCCTGGCAAGGCCAGACTGATATATTTCCTACAAGATATATCAGTCTGGTCAGTCCGCGATTCGAGTCCACTCCAAACCGTACCTTGCAATCAGATTCATTTATTTCAGTGACGCAAACAGCATCACTCTAGTGCGGCGAAAGTCCCTTCAATATCAACAAAGATTGCGCACGGGAGACCCGAGAGTTTGTTCTATTCAGCCGTGAATTCAGTTTTAAATGACCAAAAAACACATTAATAATTTACTTTTCGCTGTTGACTCTCTTGTCGCTTTGCTAACATCATATCCGCCCTTCTCTGATTGGTTTACTCCGCTTCCTGTTTGCTTGGATTTGCTCCGCCCTAGAAATCGTATTGATTCAATGGCCGACCAGACTCATCCGCTGGTACAGTGGTGAGGCTGGATTTTTCAGGCAATGCAAGTAGAACCGGAGGGGGTTAAATTGGTGCCGTGACTCAGATGGTGGTCAGTTTAACAGAAGTGTAACCTCAGATGCGCACTAGAGGCTGCGGTCTTTAGCATCCTTTTTAGCTTGCCTGCCTCCCATGCCAGCAATGCCGGTTTGAATCCCCACTCAGAACAGTGCAAGTAGAAACAGAGGGGTTACGTATGCATAGTCACAAGATCTCATTACATTGCATGTAACTCTAATAGTGGCACTCAAACTCTGAATATTAACTGTGTAAATGTTTTAGCTTGACTCCAACTGCCCATGGTTAAACGAATTGCATTGTGGGAGACTGTATTCCTCTTAGGCTATGGCTTTGTTAATCTGGATATATTTGAAAATGCATGTTTTGTCCTGTCTATGCTAACAGTGTCTGCACCCAACGAGCCGCAACAGCTAAAAGCTGTCTAAACTGAACGTGACAAACTGACCGTTGCAAAGCACTTGGACTACGTTTGAAATAGAACAGGGAATCCGTTTACTGTCGGGAATTTTCGGGAACATGCGCTGCGCCACATCCAGTGTAGACTTTATTGCTGATTAATTATAATGGGTTCTATTGTCTTTTGACATGTCGTGCCGCTCGCGTCCGGTGTAGACACTGTGTAAGACGGTGATCTTGTCCTAAGAAAAAAGTTGTGGATAAATTTGAAAACGCTGTTTTTGCGGTATAGTGTGGAGGTACTTGAAAGTGATGAGGCAAGTTTAGTCGTGATGGGTCTTGTACGTATAGATGTTTAAACATTTTCACAGTGTTTCCTACAATAAATGTTACTTTGTAAGAACGTAAATATGAAGATTGTACAAAGATGACAAATTTACTTTCAGTCGCTGTACTGTCAAAACATAAAGACGGTTGTGTTTTAGTCCATACATCGAATGGCTATTTTGAATACTTGGAAGCACCAGTAAGTGTTGATATCTTGCTAATAAAATAATAGTGCGAGGAAGAATAGTGTGAGGGCTTTCTCTGTATCATCTCAGTGAGCTTCTATTACTATTATGCATATGCAGTAAGATGATGTTTTCCGACGTTTAGTGTGGGTGAGAAACTTTTAGAAAGCACTTACACACTGATGCAGACGGAGAGCGTTTTGAAAAGAAAACATTGTTTTCAAATATATCTGGATTAACGTAAACAGGCTTAGTGTTGTCCGCCATATATGGCCCATTTTGTCTGCATTCCAAGCATACAAAAAGTTTACATACTGTGCACGGTATACATGTATTCTGCAGAAGTTATGTTTGCGTGTGATTTTAATTTTTCTGATGTATTCAAATTTCTAAGACTTTCTTCTCAATGGTCTCTTATTTTCAGTCGGGGGAGTTGGAGGTATCAAGCGGCATGCTGAAGACTCAAAGGAGGTGCCATCAGAGAAGAAAAATCTGCCTGTGGTTGCCAAAAACCTCAATATCAAAACAAATACAGAGAACCGTCCTCCTCAAACTGAAATGCCAAAAACTATCAGAGACAACCGTCCATCTCTTAACATCCAGAAAAGTGCTCCAGAGAAGCACGTTCTAGCTACTCCAGCTAGGCAGACTGGCACAGACTTGCAGAAATCTCCAGGGGCGAAATGTGTGCAGGCGCCCATCACACCACTCAGAGCGAGATCTCCACAACCACACAGAGATGCTGAGGTGTCAATTTGGCTTTCCCTTGATTATTCAACATCCAAATGACTGGTCTTTCAGAGCTAGTTATAAAAGGATGAGTTTAGAATGATTCAGTCATGATTTAGAAAATTGATTTATTTTTTTTTTCATCTGATCTTTTATAGAAAACTGTCTTGGTGGAGAGCTCAAATAAAACCGGCACATTGAACAGTAAATGTGCAGTGTGTGGAACTCATGTACATTTGGTCCAGAGACACCTGGTAGATGGGAAGCTCTACCACCGGAGCTGCTTTAAGTGAGTTTTTACTGGTGGTTCTTGGAAAGTATTGCTATTATTGCTCATAATTATTGTAGTTTGGCATGTAACTCATCCTGCAATGTTTTTTTTTTTTCTTTATTTTTTTTTTTTTCTCTCTCAAACAGGTGTAGTGTATGCTATGGGACACTGAAATCAGGGGCATATAAACTGGGAGGGGACACTGGCTCACTGGTCTGCACTATTCACCAACATGCCCAAAACGGCTTCAAGCCTACTGTTAAGCCTTTTAAGAGCAGTGGATTTACGCTTGCTGATTTGGTGCCCAAATCTGATCTTGGAGATCAGCCGTCTGCACAGCGCTACATCTCTGTATTATCTGCACCCATCAAAGCTGTGCCCAGACCAGTGGAGCTCAGTCCCGCTCCACAGTCATGGACGGCCTCTGCTCAGAGGACTCAGGCAGCCAGGCAGAAGTTCTTTCAGTCCTGTGGCCCAGCAGCAGAGCATCAGCCCGCCACAAGACCGCAGTCAGGCCCCTCAGAGTCCTGCACCAATCAGAACACCAGTCTGAAGATGGAGAAAGACAGAACCTGTGCTCTGACAAACGGAAAACTACTTGAAGGAAACGCAAACAACAACAATGCGCTTAATTCTAACCCAGGAGCACACCAGCGGTGAGTGATTAACTGATTATTGTCATGGTTTACAGTATTATTGATCGGTGATCAACCGTTTCTCTGGTGAAAAGTTATCAATTTGGTCAAAGTCCCTTTTAAGACAAGTAATTTCACTCGGCGGCCATCTTTGAAACGCCTCTCAGGCATTCTGGGCATCATGCAATCTCTTTGAATGGGGAAACATCAAATTCTCCAAAACTGTTCGCCAACCTTATGATTAAATTTCATATTTGATATCACCAATGAAATCTAACAACAACCGGCTCATAAATTTAGTTTCTAAACGCTCGAATCATGAAAAAAAAAACTGTATTTTTAAGGCTGGATCAAGCTCATGCGCAGACCATCTGACTGTTTCTATAGAAACCGGTGATTCTAACGGCCGCTGAAATGACGCGATGACTTTACCAGTCGGCGATTGGCTCTTATTTAGAAGGCGGGACTTATTCCGCCATATTGCACATTTCACTTTCTCCCATTCAAAACAATACGAGTGACGCGTCTTGTGTTATTCTATAGTCTTTGATTTGGCTTTTCAGACCAGGAATTAACTCCTACATAATTTTTAAAGTCTGGGTTGTTTGTCACTGTTTACAAATTCTGGGTTCTTAAGTTAATCCTTGGTATTTTGGTTTCATAATTTCTCAGACCCTGTGTTAATGTTCTTGTTTGCATATTTACAAGGTTAATAACACTGTTTTAATAACATTGATTTGGCAAGTATAACAGTTAGTGCATTTGCATGTGTTTTTTTTTTTTTTTTTTTTTTTTTTTTTTTTTTTTTAAAAAGAGGTTCCTGATGCCTTTTAGAAATTACAAGAGAAAAACTTAACTTAAGCTTTAACCTGGCTTTAAAAAAGACATTAAACATACTGTAAAAAATCTTTAATGAATGCTTGGGGAGAACTGAGATCATGTTTTGAGTAGGCAAATAATTGCCATTCTACAGTTTTATTTATTTGAAAGAGTCTTTTATGTACCCCAACGCCCGGTTTAATTAAAAATGTAACATTTGAAATCATGATTTAAAGTAACTTTTCTATTTTAATATTTAAGATATTTATTCCTGTCAAAGCTGAATTTGTATTTTCAGCATCATTACTCTAGTCTTCAGTGTCACATGATCCTACAGAAGTCATTCAAATATGATGATTTGATGCTCAAACATTTCTTATCAATGTGTTGTGCTGCTCTAATTTTGTGGAAACTGTGGCAAGTTTACTAAAACAACTTTTTTCCCAAAAGTGACAGGAGAGACTTTTACATTACTTTAATATGTCCTTGCTGAATAATAATTAAAAAAAAAAGTACTGAACCCAAACTTTTGAATGTTACTATACATCAGTAAAGCTGGCTTATCTATCATGGTGTGAATGCTGAATGTAAGTGACCTCGATACCATCTCTCACAGGCTAAAAATTGGATGCTCTTCTGCGGAGGTCTCTAGCTGGCGGCAAGAGTTACACAGACGAGATGCAACAGGAAGGGCCGCTCCATCCAGCCCTGCTATCAGCATTAGCAGCATGAACACCAAAGAATCCCTCTACCTCAGTGCCATCAGCAAGGAGCGCAGCAGACCTCCATCCCTCCTGCTTTCTACTGCCAAAGGTGCTGTTCGCTCACAGATGACCTTTGCTTGTATGGATTGTGGTCTTTTTTTAAAATGGTTTCTAAAGGTCACATAAGAAATATTACCATAAACATACGTAATAAGCAGGGGACGAGAATATAGGCAGGAAAGCGGTTAAATTAAGCCATGGGCTAGCATCCATTGTTTTTTTTCTCATGTACTCCACAAGAGTAAGATTGAATCTCAAAACTGATTTCTGCCCTGTAGTATTTTAATCCTTTCTGTTTGACAGCATGGCTTCGAATGGCATGATTTGATATTGTGCAACTTTTTGTTTTTCCGTAATTTTCCTCCCTTCTCTCGGCTTCAACCACAGAAGTTCAGAGCTGCAACGCCCCGACTGACTGGAGATCAAAGCCAAAGGCGGCTCCAAATGGACCAAGACTAAAGTAAGTTCGATCAGCCTAGTTATCCCTAATGCTTTCTAATCCACACGAGGGGAAGCAGGCAAAGTCACTCGGGTGTGAGCTGCAATGACACTTCAGAGCTGGAGTACTGACAGTGGGGCCTTTCATGTATCCATCCTCTAGCCGGCGGATGCCTCCTGCCTCCCCCATAGTGTTTGACTGCCTCCGAGCGCATCCGCTCACTCTATCCCCAATCCTCAGCAGTCCCAAGGAGTGCTGCGCCTAAACCAGCCCCTCTGAAACACTGTGCTCTTACTTTGAGTTCCTCTGATTGTTCTTTTAGTTTTGTTTGCGTCTACTGTATCTAAGGTGAGCATCTGCTTATGCTGGTTTAAAATGATTTTGAGTCTCAGTCGTGTTGTATTGAAGTTATTTTGCTTTTTGTAGATCTCATGATAATGCCAAGGATGTCCCGACGACTTGTGGAAAAAATGAAAGTGACCCTTGTTTAAAGGTGCAAGATGCTCCAACCTCCTCTATATCAAACAACTCTCATTGCTCCAATGTTGCCCAGAAAACTGAAAGGGAACAGCAGCGAGGTACCTTGGGTAAGCCAGTCACTTCACCTCAAACAGCAAATGTCAGATACCAAATGATGTACCTTGAACACTGCATAATGTTTACCACTTTATTACCATCTCAGTTCAAAGTGGAGCATGTACACCACCAGGTACATGTGTACATTCTGCCCTTATCCAGCCTTTCAGTCCTGTTGTCTCATGCTTGGTAGAGACCTGTCATGGGCAAAGTAAGTCCAGGCCACATCAGATGCAGCATGGTAGGATTTGAATTCATGATGATCATACTTTTCTTATCTCCACAGGTTCAAAACCGGACTGTTGTTTGTCCTCATGTGTCTTGCCCTCTCAGTCCTGCCACAAACCTTCTCCAAAACAACCTCGCCGCAGGTCGACGACGTCCAGTAAGCATTTTCTAAACTTAATCACACGATATTTATTTTTGTCTTATTGTAGTTACTCACCATCTTGTATAGACAAGAGAAGCATGGTTGTTCTAAGCTCTGTTTGTTGTTGAACTTGACATTTTTCTTTTGAGGTATTTGTTTAAAAGAAATTGCAGTAATTCATGCATTTTCTTCAGCTTTTCATTTACACTAAAATCAGTTTTGTCTTTTTAAATTTTAGGTTACGACAATGGAAATATGTCATCTAAAAATGGTTTACTCTGTGAAACAAGGTCACCTACTGTAAGTTTTTGTAAATGTTTAATACTGTCCTTGGCCAAATTATCAAATATCCTATCACCATGGTTTAATTATATTACATATCTTTTCAGATAAAGCCTTGCCACATCACACCAGACCAGATCTCAAAAGAGCTCCAGGACATTGAGAACACACTGAATGATTTGGAGAACGAAGGCGTGGAGTTGGAGAGGAGACTTCGCATTTATGAAGAAGGTTTGAGATTAGATTAGTAGTTCATGTAATGGTAGCATTCCTCATTTCTTGAAGTTTGAAGTAAAATATGAAGGTCCTGAGCAGTGTTGGGGGTAACGCATTACAAGCATCTTGAGTCATGTAATCGGATTACTTTTTTTCAGATTAACACATTACTTTTGAATAGGGATGCACCGATACCTTTTTTTTAAGGACCGAGTACAAGTACTGAATTTTTTTTTCTTTTTTTCCTTCTGTTACTCGCCAGTACTGATACCGATGCCTAGGGCTGGATGATTAATCGAAAAGTAATCAAAACCGAAATTCAGAACCTCTAACTGATGTAATTTTCCCATTTTGTTTTTTTTAATCCTGTTAATGCTTCCCACTTAAAAACATACTAGTATGCATGTTGCCATGTGACTCCGCCCCCTCCAGTCAACACGCAGGTGAACGCAGAGTCAACACAGAGAAGGTGCGTGAGCGGTGAGCCTTGCGTCTTCGCTAAACTTCAGTCAGTTGTATGTGTATTACGGTTTGCCAGTTTAGACATTCAAACGATTAGACGATCGGATGTGTATTATATCGAGTTACCGCACTCGCACAGCGGCATTGTGGCACAAACACTCATACAAACAGTAGCTGCACAAAACGTGAAGATTGTGTGCACTGAGGAGCAGAAACTAGTTGTCAGTGCTGTTCTGTGATTTATCACTAAAGTAGTTTAGAAACTCAACTTATTATAGCATATATTTTTCTACTTTTGAAGTAACTATTTACAACCCACAGCTTCACAATTAACAGAGACGGTATGACTAATTCACACATGCAATCGCTCTCATTACTGGTACTGTGCTAATTTATCTGTATCTGACTTGCAATGAGCAGAAATCAGTAATAAATGTTATGAACCATAGATAAAAAAAATTAGCTGTTATGTCAGATCACTTTCAAAAGAGAAAAAAAAAATACCACCTTTTAATAGTCAAGCATATTTACAGTACAAACCTTTTAAGTGAACTAAGAGGGCAAAAAAAACACAAACAAAATAATCGTTCGTTAATCATAATCGAGGTAAAATGTTCAATTAATCGAGGTTTTGATTTTAGGTCATAATCGTCCAGCCCTACCGACGCCTATACAATTATTCATTTTAATTCATTTAATTTATTAGTTTAGTGTGTGTGTTTTTTTTTTTTTTTTTTTTTTTTTTTTTTTTGATGTACTTTTCCAAGCACAACACAGTGAGACTAATGAATGTAGGACAGCTTATTTATTACTCCAATGAAAAAAGTAATAATTTTTGTTGTCACAAACTTAAAGATCAAGAATTTCACAGTGTCCAATAACCTTCAAAGGGTATATATAATATAATATAATATAATATAATATAATATAATATAATATAATATAATATAATATAATATAATATAATATAATATAATATAATATAATATAATATAATATAATATAATATTGTTGTTATACAAAAAGAAATTTACAAATTACAAACAATACAACAAATACTATAGAGATACAAATTAAAAATAAACTTGTTTTTCAGATACAGTAGGTTTATATACCATGTATACATTTAACATCTTTTGTTTTATTAACATTAATGACAAATATTTAATTAGGCTACGGTCCCTTTAAGACTGAATCCATGGATACTGACATGCATCCTGTTTTCACCCAAATGTTTACGTCCACTTAAGCCATAACCGACTGTATTTACGTGAGATACTCCACACGATGGACGTTGACAACTATGTGTGCATTTGACCATTCAGGCACGAGGAGAACTGATCGCGCGCGCTGAGAGAACTGGGATGATGTGCAAGAGACAGAACGTGCACATGAGAGAGCGAGCACTTCTGGTCTGTCATTCAGCACGATTCCGCCTATCCCGCCATCACTAATCGATAACGAATTGTGATTGGAAGCATGCCGTTCGCAATGTGTGTGTTGTCCTCATTAATTTTGAAGTATTTCCACACCCCTGAGGCTGACAGTGTATCTGCTGCTGCCGTCGGTGCATTTGTGCATGGAAAATTGTCAGTTACGTCACGTGAGGTATCTGTCTTTGGTATCGGTTATTTTTACGAGTACACGTACATGAGCTTGGTATCAGCCCGATACTGGTATCGGTATTGGTGCATCCCTACATTTACAACAAAATATCTGAGTTACTTTTTCAAATAAGTAACGCAAGTACTTTTTTTTCCATATATTGACTGACAGCTCTCCTGTCCCCATGTTGTGATAAATCGTGAAAGTGCAGAGGTGTTGTGTGCGCTGTGTAAACATGATGGTTATTGTAGTTTTGAGCAGGCATTTACTCATCTCACTTGCACAAAAAGAGTCAGTATTTCTCAAAATGAATAACGGTGAAATGCAACCTCAGAATATTGCACAAACCTGCAATTAAATATATTAAATTAAACAAATATGCTTCATGTATTTAATCTCACTTTATTAACCAGTGTCTTTGCTGCTGACCTTCAGTGATCCAATTCAACCATACTATTAAGCAAAATGACTTTAGATAAACATCACATCTGTTTTAGTTTTTAAAAAAAAAAAAAGTTGTATTATTATTGCTAAAGTAAGAGTGAACTTTTCTTCTGCAATCCATAATGGCAGCACAGCTGAAAGGCTTGTTTGTTTGAGCTGCACCCTCTACTGTACAGGTGTGAATTTGCTCTTCCTTCAGCCTGATTTATTTATTAAAAAAACAAACAAGCAAGCCCAGTCCAGGTGAGAAATTAACATAATGCATTACCATTCAGGTTGTTTAGGACAAGATAAGCTCTTTTGGATATCAGATGTTCCTTTTGGTGCTATTCAAGACTGATCATTCGATGTGTTTTAGACGGCATGTAGCAGCACCGTGTGTGTGTGTGGTTCATTGAGTTCTGTGAGACGCGCACTCATTCCAAACCTGTTAGCTGAGCCCGTCCACCTGGGAGTCGGAATTCCAGTGTAGCCTTTAGGGGAAGGCTGTGGCCAATAAAGGGCTCTCGATTCCAGCAGCCAGGGCCAAATGAGGCGAGGCGCAGGGGAAGCTCCCTTTCCTCCTGTGGGATGCTGGGATGAAAATGGAGAAGAGGCGGTGGGCTGCAATGAGAGGCTGCTAGCTGTATGGGGCAAGGGCACTTGATTGGCTCTTTTCAAGGTCACCATGGCACAGTAATATCATCTCCAGTCACCTGTCCTGCTGCTAGCAGCCGGTGGGATTTCATAGAACCTGACTGCCTCTCGGTCCCACCAAGGCCAAAACCACCACTTGATGAAATTAAGTTTGTGTGTGCGTGCGTATGATTGTACTTGTATGTTTTTTTTTTTTTTGTACCACCTCAAGGCAATGTCAATGGAAAACATGCTTTTTAGACCGTATTACAGTGCTCTATTAGGAAACAAATAGAATTCAATCATAGCTCAAATAGAAGTTGAAAGTGAGTATTTGGAGATGCCCGTCTCTAGAGCACTTTAAATTGTGGCTCGAGGTGGAGTGTCTCTTATGTGGTTGGATGTGAACGGTGCAGTTAGGGCCCTGGTGTCCTTGGTGACTTTGGACTGTTTTACAGAGGGTCATGGGGACCTTCTGATGGATCCCTTGATGGTGGACTGGTTTAACCTGATTCGGAAAAAACAAAGCTACATACGCAGGGAGTCAGAGTTGATGTACATGTAAGTACTTTTTAATGTTTTCACCAACTTTTTTTATCTAGCTGTCTTATTTTTGGATGAAAACATTTTCGGGTTAGTTCACCCAAAAATAAATTGCCATTAATTACCCTCATGTCGTTCCACGCCCATAAGACCTTCGTTCATTTTCGCAACCACAAATTAAGATATTTTTGATGAAATCTGAGGGTTTCTGAAGCACACATAGGCAGCAATGTCATTGCACCTTTTGAGGTTCAGAAAGGTAGTAAAAACAAGGTTCAACCTTAATGTTATGAAGCGGCGAGAATATTTTTGTGCGCAAAAACAAAAATAACGACTTTAAGAATTTGAACTGTTGTCATACGCAGTTGACGTAGTGAATGCACTGCAGGCTTGCGTGTTTACATCCGAACGCCGACTCATTATTATATTATAACCTTTATAATATAAGGGTTAGGTTGTTATAACAAGGGTCTTACGGATTTGGAACAATATGAGTGTGAGTACTTAATGACAGAAATTTCAATTTTGGGTGAACTAACCCTTTAATATTGATTAATAAACAAAATAATGGAGAAAAACAGCTAGTGTGTCTGCTTGCTGTCTAATTTGGTCCTTACAGATCTCAATCTTTTTATTTATTTTTTTTAGAGCAAGAACACAGGATCTGGAGGAGCAGCAGCCGGGAGTAGAAGGAGAGCTCAGGAGATTAATCAATAAACCAGGTAAAAATGAAGCAGGGTAACTAGTGAAAAGTGCTGTAAAATTTACTCGCCAACTTTTTTTTAATGAAATTAAAATTTAAGTTAAATCATCCCTCCCCGCAAGTACATTAAGACCTTAACACTGTGAACTTATTTAATTGGAATCAACTAAAAAGAATGTTTCTTAATATAAAACTATATGTAAAATTGAAATTGTATGACACTTGTCTCAATCAGTGCAAAGGGACTTATATTGCACTTATTACAATATATTTACAAATGAACTATTATGGTCCCACTTTATATTAGGTGGCCTTAACTACTATGTACTTTTATTTTTTTAATGTAAGTACAATGTACTTATTGTGTTCATATTGTATTGTAAAACACTTTTGCTGCTATTGAGGTGGATACGGGTAAGATTAGGGACAGGTTTGGTGGTATGCGTAGGTTTAAGGGTGGGTTAAGATGTAAGGGATGGGTCAACAGTGTAATTATAAATGTAATTACAGAAATTAATTACAGATGTAATTACATGCAGGTGTTTTAAAATATAAGTACAAAACATGTACGTACACAGTAAGTGTATTGTATCAAATGATTAATTTAAATGTAAGTACATAGTAGTTAAGGCTGCTTAATATAAAGTTGGACCACTATGGTTATTATTATTTTTATTAATTTTTTTTCTACCATAAGACATTGAAGCATTAACTAAATTGACCTGCACTAAACTTTCTTAAATTACAATGAGCTTTTTAATTTTTCTTTGTGAGGTATATCTTCTCTCTTTGGTTGCTATGGTAAGTCTGTATTTAGAAATTTAGCACCAATTATAAATAAAGCTTATTCGTAGATCTCTTGTGACACATTTCTCACTCATGTCTGCTGCTTCAAATCATATCAGTAATGGTTTTAATAATTATGCATTATGATTTTAACTAGCTTTGAAAGGTGATACAAAGTGGAAAAAATAACATGTTAACTATTCTAGTCTTTATAAAGGGTAATGTAATAGCAGTAGTAGTTTAATCTGCTCGGTCTCTCTTTGCATATTTTACAAGACCTGAGGAGAAGTCATAACATGTGTTTGTGGTTCAGGTAATCCCTACATTGTGGGCTGCATTTCTGGTCCTTCATGTTTTGTAAATGTTTTTTGAAAATGTAAAAATGCAGAAAGTTTTCTGTGAGTAGGTTTAGGAGATGGGATATACAGTTTGTACAGTATAAAAATCATTGTCTATGGAGGGTCCCCATAAAACATGGAAGCCCAACGCGTATATGTGTGTGTCTGGCTGTTAGAACATCTCAAGACTCTGGAAGAGAAGAAGCGGGAAACTGAGCTGTTAAACAGACTGATGAAGATTGTGAATGACAGGAACGCCATTGTTGAGGGTCTGGAGGAGGACAGGTTAAGGTAAGTCCTGAAGAAACCACACCAAATATCACTCTGCTTATGAAATGCAATATTTGTGAAGATTAACAAATTTGTTTGCAAGTTTTTAAATGTGGTTAATGTAGTTCTGCCAAGTAAATGTAATCTTACATTTCAAGGGAGGAGGAGGAAGATCAACAGTTGAATGAAATGATGCAAAGACTGGGTGAGAACTTGCTCTTGTATAGTATAATATAATATAATATAATATAATATAATATAATATAATATAATATAATATAATATAATATAATATAATATAATATAATATAATATAATATAATATAATATAATATAATATAATATAATATAATATAATTTCCCTTGTAAGATCTACTATGGGTTTAAACATTAACACGAAAACATGCTTTGTTTCTGTCTGTATGCAGGTCTTCAGAAGTTTAAAAACAAACGCAAGTCGTCCTTTTCAAAGTTATTTCGACGGAGAAGTAAAAAAGCCTCAATGGGAGAGTGAACTTCAGAGCTACTGGAATGAAGTGATCCAGATCTTCTGCTGTAGTCTGGTGAACATTTGCCTAAGAAAGTTTAAAACAAGGTGGGACTAGAATCACAACTCTGTCAGGCAGCTCAGTGAGGTAGTTTGAGTTCCTTGAGCAAAGGGTTTCTTTAATGACACCCCAGCCCCTCCCCCCTAGTCCTGTTCTGATAGTTTTCACTTATTTGATTTAGCTAATTCTAGTTCTATTCATTTGCTGTACGTGTTTAACACTTATGTTTACTTTGTTTATTTTTGCCCTTCGCTTTAAATGTGTGGGCTAGGTTAAATAATTGTTCAAAATATACATTTCTTTTATTTCTTTTTTTTTTTCCTCTCTTCCACCCCCTCACTTGTTCAGATGTTAACTTATATTAGCAGATAAACAGATGTCCAAGATTGGCTGAAGCATGCTACTTGACTGTGATCCAAGAATCTGTTGAGCATCTTAATTTAACCCTAACCTCCCCAAGGAAAAAAGTTGAACTGTGCGCCGCTTGCTAAATCTAGAGTAGTTCAAGATGCAGCGTCTGCAGTGAACTGAAGGGGGCACTATGAGCTCGCATGCATTTGTATCAGAGTTTTCCAGTTTCTTATTTTATATTCCTGAGAATGCTAAATCAAGCTGGAGATTAGACCGCAGAGGAGCTTGTGTGCTGGAGAGGCGCGGATTATTGGTTTTATTCTCTTTTTAAGTCCCCTAACCTAGTTCAATTAAAACTGTACCTCATTTAACTTATCTAAGAAATATAGTCTGTCCAAAGATGTCTTTTACATGGTGTTTAAATATAAGTATTTGACTTAACTGTTTGAAAAACCCACTGAAGAAATGTTTTAAGAAGTTTTTTTTAAAGTTCTCTTGAGAGATGCTTACAAATGGATGTGCTTATTTATTGTATATTTGACTTTTAAAATGAGTAAATCCAATAAATCTTAATGAAGTTTCTTATTGTATTGCACCTCAAACAATTTTTAGAGCTTTTTTTTTTTTTTTTTATTGAAAAACTAAGTTTATATATGTCTTCGTGCTCACAATCTCTGAATTTCAGATGTCTGCATGTGAATTGTGAGGCCCAAAAATGTTAAATGGAAAAACCCATCCATGCAGAAATGGTCAGAAGTACACAATAACCAAAATGCCCAGTTTATCCCAAACTTCCAGTCGGTTCCCTTCTCCGAAAATTAAAATGACACCACGCTCGCTGCGGCAACCATAATTGTTGTTCCTATCATCGCTCGTGCTGTAAAACGGCCGTTTATACAGCCATCATTTAATATGGGTTTTAGTAAAAATGCATTAAGATAATTTACTCACATTTAATATCATGCCACTGCTTACAGGCCATCCATCCCCAATTTAAGATGCATGAAATTGTGATCATGAACTTGGAACACCATCTCTCTCTAGCTGAGAGGAACCGAGGAGGATATTGGTGCAGAACGCCACGCGTGATGCGGGTGACAGTCGAGACTGAATACGTGTGATATTAGAGTTAATTAAAGCTTTGCGCCCCATCTCCTGCAAATGCTCGCACTCCTGCAATTAAGAATCAAAGGCGAGGGCTTAGTGTCAGGGGGGTGTCTAATACATGGTTTTAACAGGAATGGGACCTGATTTGCCAAGCTCCTAGCGACAAGCATTAACAACAGCCTCAAATTAGGCGGACATTAATATTCATAAGTAAAACAATTCGTCCTGTGAATGGCTGATGAAATGAAATTCTCCGAGGTGAGCGCTCGCGTCCACGCCGCCCGTGTCCATCAAAAGATGCCATTACTGATCAAGTGCTTAATGTATATGAGCCGCCTGATGAAATTGAAGGGATAAAGGATGCCGGGGTTCGACTTGTTTGTCACCAGCCTGATATTTCAAAATCGGTCCGCCAGCTCAAATGCACCATCGCTAACCTCAAGCATGCGCGCACGCGTCTCTCTTTCGCTACATAACTGAATGACATTTACATATTTGCTTGATCAAGGCCAGCTAAACGGAGGTCACTAACACAAAATGGATTTGAAAATGGAGTGTACTTAAGCGTTTTTTTTTGTGTGTTTTCGGTGGAAAGTGCGCTAATGCGACGCTTCGCAAGCTTTCAGTGTAATGCGACGTGGTTTAATTGTTTAATTAAAAGCATACATTACACTTATCTGACGTACAGTTTATTCTAAAGGTCAAACTCTGCTTGTCCAGCGGCGGCCGCTGAGCTGTTTGTTCTCTTCCTGTAGGTGTGCGCGCGCGTGTTGCAGATGTGGTGCTAGTGCTTCTGCCACTAGTCTGTAATTATGATCCTCAAGGTAATTTTATCAGCCTCATTAGCTCTGATGAGTAAACGAGAAGCGTGCTTCTAATTTATTAGCCATCCAGACTGGAGCCCTGGCTCTCATCAGACGGATCATAATGTTTGTATAGCGGAGCTGATATATTCCGTGTATCATCCAGCTGCAGGAAAGATTCGGAATTGGTAACTGCATTCTAAATGCTGGACCTGCTTGGATTGCTTAGTTTGATTTTTAGAGCAGTGGTTCTCAACCTTTTTCACTTTAAGGCCGCCCACTGGCAAAGGCAATATTTGGAGGCCCCTCAAGAAATTTTTGGTACTTTTGCTGTATTGGCAAAACATTTTTTGATCATTTTTGGGTTTATATGAATTTATTATATAATTTTATTTATTTATTTTTTTTATTCATTTATTTTTATTTACTGATAGGAGTCTCAATATATATTATATTAATTATAAATAAATTCCATAATTCTAAAAGTTTTAAACTCAATGTTCTTCAGGTTTTACACTATACTGCCGATGATTTTTAACAGTTTGTATTTTTAACGGTCAAATAAAACGCCTTCTACCCAATTAAATTATTTTAGAGCTTGACATAACTAGAAAAATTGGTAACGTAAAGTTCCATTTGTTAACATTGTTTTTCATTAGTTAACATGAAGAATCATTTAAAATCAAATTTCTTTCTTTAAATTTGAGTGAACATTAACTAAAATTGAACAGTTTAATTTTTTTTTACTAACATGAGTAAAGATTAATAAATACTAACATTTATTGCTCATTGTTAATGCATTAACTAAATGTGAACTAATTAGACCTTATTGTAAAATGTTAATGACAAATATATATTCATTTATAAACTTCCATGACTTTTCTAGGTCTAGAAATCACCCTTTTAAAAATCCATTCACATCCAGGTTTTCCAAGACCGTGAGAATCCTGGTTCTTAAATAAAATAACCGTTACAGGGATAGTTCACCCAAAAATGAATTTTATTCCATGATTTATTCACCCTCAAGCCATCCTAGGTGTATATGACTATGTTCTTTCAGACAAACACAATCTGAGATTTAAAAATATTCCTTAGTCCTCCAAGGTTTATAATGGTTGTGAATGGCAGCCCAAATTTTGAAGACAAAAAAATGCATCCATCTATATATAAAAAAATAAAAATAAATTGCATGTCCAAAAAGCATTAAAGGTGCCCTTGAATGAAAAATTGAATTTATCTTGGCATAGTTGAATAACAAGAGTTCAGTACATGGAAATGACATACAGTGAGTCTCAAACTCCATTGTTTCCTCCTTCTTATATAAATCTCATTTGTTTAAAAGACCTCCGAAGAACAGGCGAATCTCAACATAACACCGACTGTTATGTAACAGTCGGGGTGTACGCCCCCAATATTTGCATATGCCAGCCCATGTTCCCAACATTATAAAAGGCATTAGACAAGGGCAGCCAGTATTAACGTCTGGATGTGCACAGCTGAATCATCAGACTAGGTAAGCAAGCAAGAACAATAGCGAAAAATGGCAGATGGAGCAATAATAACTGACATGATCCATGATATCATGATATTTTTTGTGATATTTGTAAATTGTCTTTCTAAATGTTTCGTTAGCATGTTGCTAATGTACTGTTAAATGTGGTTAAAGTTACCATCGTTTCTTACTGTATTCACGGAGACGAGAGCCGTCGCTATTTTCATTTTTAAACACTTGCAGTCTGTATAATTCATAAACACAACTTCATTCTTTATAAATCTCTCCAACAGTGTGTAATGTTAGCTTTAGCCATGGAGCACTATCAAACTCATTCAGAATCAATGTAAACAATATAACAGTATACAATACTCACATAATCCGACGCATGCATGCCGCATGCATGATGAACACTTTATAAAGATCCATTTATATTAGCTGTGTAAACTTTAAGGCACTGTTTAAGGCAAGCGCGAGCTCTGTGGGCGGAGAGCACGGGAGTTAAAGGGGCCACAGCATAAATCGGCGCGTTTATAATGATGTCCCAAAATAGGCATTAAAAAAAAATTATTAAAAAAAATCTATGGGGTATTTTGAGCTGAAACTTCAGACACATTCAGGGGACACCTTAGACTTATATTACATGTTTTAAAAACATAATCTAGGGCACCTTTAACTTCCGTGACGTAGTACACAATGACATGACTTACTACGCTAGTACATCATGTCATTGTGTACTACGTTGCGTAAGTTAACGCTTTTTGGATGTACGTCGAATGCGTATGGCTGTCGCACTGTAAGCTCTTTATTTTACTTTATAAAGTTTTCAATAAGGATATTTGTCTTACGCAAACGCATCGATTTGTTTCAGAAGGCCTTTATGAACCCCCTTGGAGCCATATGGATTTTTTTTTTTTTTTTTTTTTTAATGGATGGATGCACTTTCTTGTCTTGAAAATTTGGGCTGCCATTCACAACCATTATAAACCTTGGAGGACTAAGTATATTTTTAAATATCTCCAATTGTGTTTGTCTGAAAGATCAAGGATGGCTTGAGGGTGAGTAAATCATGGAATAATTTAAATTTTTGGGTGAACTATCTCTTTTAAGTGAATGAATTAAAATAAACTAAAAGCTTTTTTTTTATTTTCAATAGTTGTAAGCCATCTTGTAGTATGCTGAGGCCCCCTAGTGGGTCCTGGCTCCCTGGTTGAGAACCACTGTTGTAGAGATAAAAACTAAAACAGATTTTTCCACTTCTGATGTACTTGCGCCTCAACATATAGTACAATATATAAAAAGCTTTTCATCTGATCACACTGTAAACTCAAGTTACCCACCCCAAAATAATTTTTTGCAGAGAAAAAGTCTGTGTCATTTGGTGTGTTTAAAGAGAGGAGGTAATGTGCTCACAATTTCACTGTGTGAACATTTGCATTGAGGGGAAAAATATGCACACTGGCTCCTAGGAATGAGATGGAAAGTGCATGACTGGGAGACTTGACAAGTGCAGCTTTTCATCCTTCTCAAATGAATAATTTTCCCTTCCCTTAAACATCCCTAATCCAAGCATGTTATCAGCGCCAATGCAGGATTCTGCCCGACTCTGCTCAGCGGCAAGGCAACTTTTCCCTCTTTACACGTTCGCAAGATCTGCTGCTCCTTACACTGGCACAGAGACTTGCCGCTTTATCCTTTCGGCTGGTTTTTGTGGATCAGTGGAACGGGCCCCACAACAGAAGTGATACATATGGAAACTCTTCACAAATGCCAAAGTCTCTTTTCAGCCACAATCTGAGCTGGCTCACTAGATGTCCAGCATTGGCACACAACTCCTGACAGAGATATCACAGCATTGCGCTGAACAGAAAAACTGTCATTTCATCTCGTATCACATGTTCTGCAATTGCAAGTAAATGTTCAGCATCTCAGTTTTGATGTGGGCCTGTATTATTTTATTTATTTATTTCTTCAGAATTTCAAATGAATATATTTAGCTTTCCAGTAAGCAGCTGGAATCTGTTGAAATGTCTTATGTTGAAATTCTCAGCATGGGAGCTCTTTCTTGTGACACTTTCTGGTGAACAAATGCTTTGCTATACAATTGAATGGCTGTTGAGATCTCATGGCGATTGGTAATGAGACAGTCAACGCTTTTAATAACTCCAACATTTACTGCATGTTAACCTCATTTCCAGGTAACTTTCGGATGCCACAACATCTCATCTTAAAACGCCAGAGGAAGCTTTTAATTTGTCATTTAGTGACATTTTAAGCCTTTTAACTGAACCCAGACAGGGATTTACAGTTCCCTCCCAAGAAAAAATAATTTTGTTCTCTTCATAGCAAAATGAAGGGAGAGATTAATGGAGCACATGCTGTGTTAGAAGAGAATTTTATGCATACATCAATGCTTTAGGTGTACAGTTTTGGTAGACACATATTAGACACAAGTCTGGAGGTGGCTGTACCAAGGAAACATTGCATCACGGGTGTTTTCTCCGAAGAGCGCAAGGGACGCAGTGCCTCCTTAAAAAAAAAAAAAAAAAAAAATTGGATAAGAAAATAATTTATATTATAAAAACAAAACAATGCAAATATTACAAAATGTGAAAAACTAGTGATTTATACACTTTTTAATCTAAAGTAAAGCCTCATGCACACCGGGACAATTACCGCGCGCTTATAGCTAGAGACGTTTTTCAAGTTTTTGTGCGATTCTTTTTCACTGGCGACGTGCCGAATTCACTCCCTGACAGTATATGGCGCTTGTGCTTGGGGCAAGTGAACAGTAGTGCAAATAAACATTTATGAATTAATAAAATTAAAAAGATAAAAATAGATGACACATACATGACATGAGATGGTAGTCAGAAACGGTAGTGCAAATAAGTCACGATGACAGCAGTGCAAGTGAACGGTAGTGCAAATAAACACATTTATGAAAATGGACATTCTCAACTATATTTCTTGAATGTGTTTAAATAAATAAATAAATAAATAAAATACAGAAATAAAATGGCATACAATACACATCTATTGATGTGGCCAAGAACTGGCAGAGCACCCATATGCCTTGTCCAAATTCCCACACTAGCGGTCTTGGCCACTTGAGAGCTTGTGCACGCGACAGGAAGTAAGTGTGCAAGACTGTCCCATGTCTTAAAAAAGCCCAAGTGCAGTGCCCTTAATGCACACTAAACCCACACTATCTTGAATATAGCTTCTGAGTGATATTCAAGGCTAAGTGTATCCCATCATGCATTATGTTCGGGAACTCGCATGCCCTGAAATGTCAAGGAAAACATTACGACTGTAAGTTAAATTAATTATATATATATTACATATAATTTGGTAAAATATAAAGTGTTGTGCAGTTTATTGATGCAAAGATGAGTAGGCGGTGTATTTTGTACAACAATTGCAACTGCTTTTTATCACTCGAAGCACCACAATTTTAAAATTGTCTTCTGTTAGTTACATAGCGACCACTAAATGTCTGTTCAGAAGTGTATTTTAAAATGCAGAGTATTGAAAATAAGTTCTACACACACTTGTGGTCTTCAAGCCCACTTGAACACTTGGGCCAAATACAGGAAATACGTTATGTAAGTAGACAAGTGGTCAAGTGCAAAGACTGCAAGTGTGGGTATTTGGACAAGGCTATAGTTTGTAGGGGTCTTCTTCGTCTACTTTCTCTTCGTCGTCTTGGTATCAGAGTGTGCTCAGCAAGACCGTTTTGTGCTCGAGTGCCACCAAGTCGTGTTTTACTGCAGCAGCTCCAGGCACGTGAACAAAAGCACCAATCTCATTGGTCGGCCAGTTTTTAACACTGCACATCAAACCAAAAAAAGCGAACCTGAGGCTTTTTTTTTTTTTTTTTTTTTTTTTTTTTTTTTTTTTTTTAAATGATGCTTTTACGCCTGCTGTTTTGCACGTCGGTGTGCACACTCACATTTGTTTAGTCACGAGGCGTTAAACGTCGGTGAAAAGCATGTGTGATAGTCGCCCTGGTGTACACACGCCTTAACGCTGTCCAACAGCGACACCTGCAGGTAAAATTACAGCAGGAGGTCTCTGCCTCCCCTGAGCCCATTGAGTTTTAACAGACGCCCTAAAGTGGGCTGTGGGGTTGGTGGGGTGTGATTGAGAATGAAGGGGTGAGAGGAGGCAATGCCTCCATTGCGCTATGATTGGTTTGTGCGATAAATCCTGCCTCTTGTTTCCATGTGCATTCGTGAATCAGTCACAGTTTTTAATGTGTATTTAACCAGGAAAATGACAATATTGAGTGTAACTGGGACATGAAAAAACATTTTTATATACAGTGATTTATATTATATTTTATATTATATATTATATATTATATTTTATATATTATATTTTATATATTATATATTATATTTTTATATTATATTTTATATATTATATTTTTATATTTTATATATAATATATAATATAATATATAATATATAATATAATATAATATATAATATAATATATAATATATAATATAATATATATATATATATAATATAATATATAAAATATAATATATAATATAATATATAATATAATATAATATATTATATAATATAATATATAAATATAATATATAATATAACATATAATATATAATATAATATATATAATATAATATATAATATATAATATAATATATATATATATAATATATTATATAATATATAATATATAATATATAATATATAATATAATATATAATATATATATATATATATATATATATAATATATAATATAATATATTATATTTTATATATTTTATTTTATATATTATATTTTATATATTATATATTATAATCTCTCATCACCGTGGTCCTTGAGTACCCCCAGCACTGCACAGTTTAGATCAATCAAACCCTAATCAAGCACATCTGATTCAACTCATCAGTTCATGTCAAATAAAGAGAGACATCAAAAATGTGCAGTTTTGGGGGTACTCCAGGACCAGGGTTGGGAACCACTGAAGTCCATTTGAAAGACCATTTGTGAGCAGTTACATCACTGTTTTTCTGCCAACACAATGTGCGCGCAACTGCAGTGGTAACAAGTGGAGAAGAACGGAAGAGATCCACTGAATAAGAGGGGAAAAAATGTCCGATGGATGTCAGAATTGGAATGCAAAAAGATGGTCGAAGATGCCTTTTAAATTGAAACATGTTTATGGTTGCAAACCTTTAAACGGACAGTGTGGACTGAAATCTGCTACAATTACTCTACTATTAAAGCATGAATTTGATGTAAACAGTAACTACGTTATTCACATATGCAGTTCATGGGGACATAATTTATTATCCCTACATTTAAAGCATTAAATATTTATACCTGTAACATTTTACATAGTAATTAAACCTATAATATTTTTACCTCAATTGACTTTTTTTTTTGTTTTTTTTTTTTGTTTTTTGCAGAATTGTGATATAAACTCTCAATTGCGAGGGGGAAGTTCTGATTATTTTCTTTGTCTTTATTCCTCAAACTTAAATTGTATATGTGTTTTTTCCACAGATGTTGATCATTTTGACTCAGTTTTGTGTGGTCTTGAGTTATGCATCAAGTTTATAATAATTAAAAGGAATATTTAATGTAAACCTGTGGGCCATCAGGAGTCATCAGAACTTCATGGTGACTCTTCCAGCAAATGGGATTCCACACATACTGGGCAACCGGTAGCTGCTTTTCTTTCTCTTTCTCCAGTTAATAGACAGTTTATTTGTCTACAAAAGGTCTTTTGAATCCTGGAGAAAAAAAAATCATTGTTATCCGAAGGTTTCACTGGTTCTGTATGACCAGTGAATTATGGTTCAAATTGTGGTTTTACGTAGGCCTACATCAAATTTTGTTCCATTTTTAATGTTTCAGAATCTGTAACTGACTTTTTTGCCCCACCCTCTTTTTTTTTTTTTTTTTTTTTTTTTTTTCTTTTGGACTGTCAATGCCAAGGATCATATAAAAGCTGGATCAATAAAACAAAAATTTGAATTCTTTATCACACCTTAACCCTAGAATCCATAAAGGGGTTGTGATTAACTCACTTCTGGTGCTTATAATGACAGACACAGAAGCAGCCCTGATATGCTAAAGAGAGCTCATTGAGTGTTTTGCACGGGACACTGTGTGTGTGGTCGTGCTTATGTCTGTTTGATGGCCGCTGTGCGGTGGAGACTCTGCTGTCTTTTCTCTCTGTTGGCTGGCTTCGTTTGATGCTCTACCTCTCTTATCTTGAGCCTGGCAAGGTTAATGAAGTGCTAGCACTCTTGGAGGAAGTAAAAATGAACTGACTAGCAGAGACCAGAGGAAGCTTGGAGATGAAACGCACATCTTGGAGCGGCTCTAAGTGGCAATTTTGGTGAATTACTGAGACAATGAGAGGAGGAACGTCATCTTCTTAGACACAACGACACTGGGTATCAGGAATGGTCGATTGGATCTCTTTAAACCCGGCTCATGTGGAATTACATTAGCATTTTAGCCTTGCTTGTAATATGATCTGTCACACCTCTTCGCCAGCCAGTGGTGGCGGGGCCGGGTGCTGTTTTTCTGGCATTGACAACCCACTCCTTCATTTTCTGGATTTTATGCGAAGTACGATGGCTAATTGATTGTGTGGGCTGAAATATTCAGGAACAAACACAATGGGGAATCTTTTGCATTGAATTTGTGTTGATTAATCAACTTTAAATACTTAATTTTTTCCCTTTTTTTTTTTTTTTTTTCCTCTAAACTATGGCAGACACCTACTAACATTTAATGAGGTGGATGAATTAAGAATCATTTAGCGACTATGTCTTATTCGCTGTGCATGTTTTTGACTTTGCCACCAAAGTCAATTCAGGAAAATGGTCATTTACTGTATGACTTCCAGCTTGGCTCTTGGGTGCTGCTTAAATAAAACAGAAATGGCTCATAATATGAGATTAATAGAAGGAAACATTGTGCTAATACTTTTGTTGCCCATAGCTCCCCCTTCCCCGTCCTTTCCATTTCCAATATTCTAATGTCCCTTCGCATCTATATGCACTAATAGGTAAACATGAATCTGGAAGGTCTACATTCCAATGAATTAGCATATAAATGACTTCATCTTATACAAATAGAGCTCTTTTGCCCATAAGTCCCAGTGCTAAGCAAAAGATTGTGTATGTAAAATATGTCAGGGGAAAATGTAAATTAATCTGTCCCACTCATCGTTCAGTCTAATGAGAAAATGGTTTTACCTTTAACCCGACTTTTCTATTTCCAACGGCTCGCTGACATCACTTTCACCGATACGCGCCATAATTGTTTCAAGCGAACGTGCAGCAGCTGTCAATAACAAGCAGGTCTTTTTGGTACAAAGCCCGAATGGAAGAAACAAACAAAAGCTTCAGTATCGCGTTTCTATTTCATACTTTCGGAGCCAATAAGTCTGTCGCAGTCATGCCATTCTTCTGCTTATAAATATATGGATGGTAATAGTCTCCGACACAATAACATTCATACCACGCTGGCCGTCTCATTTAGCTTTTCATACTCACGGTTGTAATTAAGCCCGTACTTTTTACATGAATTCAAGCTATTTGTTACATAGCTAGAGCTAATATGTTAGAAGAGGCTTATCGAATTGGGTCAGCTAATTAAGCAATTAGCTTATTTCAGCTCAGTACTGACACTTTGCTAATCTAGGCCATTGTGCTCAGTGATATGCCAACACTGAGGAAGTGTTAGTCTCTACCACAGCAGGGCTCTCTCTACCCTCTCGCTGGGAAGGGCTTTTCAAAGCCTTGCCTCCGCCATCAGCTCGCACTTTGAATGACTACACACATCCTTCCACGTTAATACTCCCATTTCTCATGCAAATCCCTGGAATTGAATAGGTTGTTTATTGTGCAGTTAATATATTGAGACATTCATGCGGTGTTGTTGGAGTGTTTGCTTTCTACATTTTTAGCTGTGTTAACACACGTGGAATCCCAGACAGATTACAGTGCGATAGTGCTAAAGCCCTGACGAACGTCTGCTTCCGCGTGGCGTTCAAGGCGACCGCGGGCTTCGTTGCGCTCTAAAGTGTCGAGGTTTAATGATAAAACCCCAACGCCATCTGTAATTAGAAATGGATCTTTCAAGTCACTTTTTCCACTTGGTCTGCTTTTGAGTATCTCGGGGATTTTATAAGCATTTGGAGAGCAAACAAACAGTTTGGGATGTGTGCTGTCCAAATAGTTTGATGGGAGTATGCTACGCGACCCACTGTATTGTCGTACGTTAAATTTAATTGGCCATGGCTCGCTGAAAAATGTTTTCTGTTCAGATGTCTATCATGGAAAGAATGCTGTGAAGCGATGTTCGTTTAATGAATAAAGATTTGCAATTAGAGCCTATAGGCTAAGGAATGTGAGTCGAAGCTTGGAAAGCCTGTAATTATATCGCAATAAGCATCTCCTAGCTGCGTTCTTGTGTGAATGTGCAAAAGTGTGTTTGATGTGGAAAATAATTGCACTTTCAAGTTCAAAGCACACTATTACACCTTTATCAATTGGATTTATTTATTGCATGCCGTGCTCCTTGTGAAGTCTCATGCGTATTTCTTTTTTTTTTCATATTTGTTGTT
The DNA here is from genome assembly GCF_018812025.1 of Megalobrama amblycephala. Taxonomy (NCBI): domain Eukaryota; kingdom Metazoa; phylum Chordata; class Actinopteri; order Cypriniformes; family Xenocyprididae; genus Megalobrama; species Megalobrama amblycephala. Next base: position 40,884,841 of record NC_063044.1, read on the forward strand.
GTTCCTGTAAACACACAAATGCAGGTTAAACTCATTTTAGTGTTGAAAATGCCTTGCTGAAGAGGCCAAGCGGCCTGTCTTGTTCACTAAAGCCATTAAATCGTGGTATGTATTAGAGTGTGTGCTAATTACAAAAGAGCTTAACCTCTTTATAGAGGAGGATAATGTTTGCTTGGTTGGAGAATGTTTTTGAATATTAGTATGTATTGGGTTTTCACAATTTTATGAAAAATACTAAATATGCACTGCAAAACCTTTTTCTTTAATTACAATATTTGTTTTCCTGTTAAAAAATAAATAAATAAATAATTAAATAAATAACCTATTTAAGTATTCGAATACTTAGCTTGATAAAGCAAAAGAGGAAAAATTATCAAAAAATATTAGCACTTTATTATAAAGAATGTTTTAAGTTTCTTTTATACTTTTTCTGTTCAGATATTTTGACTGGAAAATTAATAAATATGTGACATTTCGCACAGGGATATTTGTAGCAGTAGGCAACAATACATTGTATGGGTCAATTTTTTTTTTCCCTTTATGCCAAAAATCATTAGGATATTAAGTAAAGATCGTGTTCCATGAAGATATTTTATACATTTTCTACCGTAAATATATCAAATTTATTTTTGTGAGTGGATATGCAGTGCTAATGACTTCATTTGGACAACTTTAAAGGTGATTTTTTTTTTTTTTTTTTTTTTTTTTTTTTTCCACCCTCAGATTCCAGATTTCAAATATTGTCCTATCCTAACAAACCATATATCAACAGTAAGCTTATTTATTCAGCTTTCAGATGATATATATATCTCAATTTCAAAAAATTGACCCTTATGAATGGTTTTGTGGTCCGGGGTCACACATAGTTGAGATTTTAGATACTGTTCAAAAGTTTGAGTCAGTAAGAAGATATTTTGTAAATTTCCTACCATAATGTATCAAATTTGATTTTTGTGAGTGGATATGCATTGCTAAGGACTTCATCTAGACAACTTAAATGCAAATTATTTATTTATTTTTCACCCTCAGATTCCAGATCTTCAAATAGTTGTATCTCATCCAAACATTGTCCTATCCTAACAAACCATACATCAATGGAAAGCTTAGTTATTCAGCTTTTTCAAAAAATTTATGACTGGTTTTGTGGTCCATGGTCACATACAGTTGAGATTTTTAGATACTGTTCAAAAGTTTTAATCAGTCAGGTTTGAAAAAAAAATTTTCTTTGAGCAGCAAATCATCATATTAGAATGATTTCTGAAGGATGTAGTAGTAATATGTATTGGGTTTTCACAATTTTATGAAAAATACTAAATATTCACTGCAGAACATTTGCTTTAATTACAACATTTGCAATTAACCTATTTAAATATTTGAATAATTAGCTTGATAAAGCAAAAGATTAAAAATGAGCAACAAATATTCAGAGAATGTTTTAAGTTCCTTTTTATACTTTTTCTGTTCAGATATTCTGACAGTAAAATTAGACACGTGACCCTGGACCACAAAACCAGTCATAAGTCGCACGGGTATATTTGTAGCAATAGCCAACAATACATTGTATGGGTCAAAATTAATGATTTTTTTTATTTTTATTTTTTTATGCCAAAAATCATTAGGATGTTAAGTAAAGATCATGTTCCATGAAGATATTTTGTAAATTTCCTACTGTAAATATATCAATTTATTTTTATGAGTGGATATGCGTTGCTAATGACTTCATTTGGACAACTTTAAAGGTGATTTTTCTCAATATTATTATTTTATTTATTTTGCACCCTCAGATTCCAGGTTTTCAAATAGTTGTATCTCGGCCAAATATTGTCCTATCAAATCATACATCAATGGAAAGCTTATTTATTCAGATGTATAAATCTCAATTTAAATAAATTGACCCTTATGACTGGTTTTGTGGTCCAGGGTCACATATAGTTGGGATTTTAGATACTGTTCAAAAGTTTGAAAAACTGAATTAAATGTTTGAGCAGCAAATCATCATATTAGAATGGTTTCTGAAGGATCATGTGACACTGAAGACTGGAGTAATGATGCTGAAAATTCAGCTTTGACATCACAATGCTAAAATAGAGATTTTTTTAAAAAAAAAGTTTATTATTGTAATATTTCACAATATTACTGTTTTACCCCCAAACTTCTGAATGGTATATATTTTACATTTTTCAGCTGCAAGATAAGCCCTCTTAACGAAATGCCATTTATTTCCTCTTTCTCCCTGGGAACACGCAAATATCTCTAAATAAGCCCGAGTTCCAGAACTGTCCATACAATACCCAGAACCTTTTTCCAGTTTAGCTCCAAAACAAAAATGTGTAAAAGAGCTGCTCTTTACACTTCTAATTCATACTTCCCATATGATCAAACTAGCTTGTTATCAGTATGACGCAATTCCCAATGGTATTTGATGTCATTAACATCAAATATAATGTGATACATCATTGTGTTGGGTGTTTTAAAGCTGTGTTTTTTCAGTGAACAACAAAAGCCATCCTACAGGTTTGGAACAACATGAGGGTGAGTAAATGATTTATTTTTGTGGCCTATTCCTTTAAAACTTGTATATCTTGCTTTTTGGTTGCTTGACCTATCGAGACACACAAATGCTCAGAAGATGAAACGCAAACCAGTTCACCTGTGTTTTTAACACATGCTCTTTCAATTTTTTTTTTTTTTTTCCAGTGTCAGGGGTTTGATTTTCCATATAGACGGTCGGAGGCAGCCTACATGGGGGGTAAGTAGCCACAGCTGATCACAGAGGTGCAGGAGGACGCCTGCAGCAGGGGTAATACATAATGCGGGTCATTGCTCTGAGGTGACATTTATCACATGCTGTGCAATGATCTCCTTTTTGAATATGAGAGAGCGAGCGCCTCAGTCACACAAGTATGGTAATGCGTCCAATATGATCCACTTATTTCCCAAAAGCAGAACCGAATCCAACATGGCTGACTCGTGCTTCCCTTGAAAGCATTGATTTGACATGGCAGAGCGGCGCAAAGCCTGGTGAATGGATCATGCTTAAACACGCATCTGGCAGCTCTGTTTGGCTATGCAGAAAAAGGAGCGTACAGCATTTTCTTTTGTACGAGTCAGGGGAACGGTTGTTTCTGTACATGCCCGCTACTGTACGAGGCCCAGAGCGCCATCTCTGTCCTCTCTTAAATCTCTCAGAGATTTCCCCACAGAAGCAACCTGATTTTCGAAAGTTTCCAAATCGGTTGTGATGGATTAAGTCGTTCCAGGCGGATCCGACACCGTTTAGCGCTTGGCAATGCGTAACGGTCATTTTGATGATTAACGGCGGATTTTACTTCCCGAGGGACTGCGAATGCCGAGAAACCGGAGATATTCTGCTAGTGACCCTTTGACGGATCACACGTTCAACACCATTATCATCAAAACTCCTCTCTTTTCCGCTCTCGCCTGCATTGTTAGTATTATAATGCCAAAAATGATCCATTCTGGTATACATGTAGGCCGCTGTACCCCGAAGCCTAAGTGATAATAAGATTTTACTGACTAACCTGTGCGTTGTAGATATGAGATGTTCAATCATCTTGAAGTTGCTCTATTTAATAATCCATCTGCCAATTAAGCCAGTCAGTGGTGTTGAGGCCCACAAAAGGTTAATAAGCCTCAGCTGCAGTGTGGTTATCCTGGGTAAATGTCACTTAGATGAGGGGCACGCAGGGTCAAGATCTCCCTCCAGATCTAAATTTAATCACACCGCGTGTCCACTGGCCTCCTCTTCACCCTAATTAGTGGCTGGCCTGAGTCAGAGCGTGCGATCGGGTTCTCCTCACCCCCTCCACGCGCCTTGCACACGTGACCGCCTAACAAACTAACGCTCAAAGTCAAGCGCAAAGCCACCGGTGCCTTAATTGCCTGTTCGGGCCGAGGGTGTCTGTATCCTCGGAGGTTGTGAGATCATCAGTGGGATTTGGAACCATATGAGGTGGTAAATCTTGTAAGTCGTCGTGTTAGAGGTTTGTTTAGTTTGAAATGCATGATTGGACTCGCTCGGCTAACTTCATTAAAGACTTTGTCAGAGTAGTTAACGTGGGGAGCAGGGGTTAATGCTGCCATATTGTTTGTTTGCTTGGTAGACGATGCCGCCGTGTGTATTTCTGCTCGCGATGTGCTACTGTACGTTCTATATGCGCTGTGGAGGAAACAGATGGACCTATTGCTTAAGTATTTAATTTCAAATATTAATATAAATTAGACGCAAAATGGGTAATCATTCTCCTGCCCTACAGAAATGATTAACATAATTCGGATAAATAACCAGATGGCAGAATCACAGAATTGAGGTAGATTTATCTTAATTAATATCTTGAATCTACTTGGAGAAAGGTAAATGACTCCACCGGGGCCGGAGATGTGTGTTTATCTGTGAACCTCTCTTAAAGCGGGCCACGTAGTGGCTGCCGGGAGAAATGAACACACTCTTTCTTGGGATGCATGACACTCTCGCAGATTTTCTCTTTCTCCATCTCCGCCTCCATCCGCGGTTTTATAAGCCACACAACAGTGTCTGTTAAATCATTTCAGCCTAATGGATAGGAGATTTAGTGTAAGAAAAGTGCTGTGGAAACTTGCCCAGTAATCGCTGGCTTGTGCATACAGGTATATTAGAAGGTAAATCGCTTCTCTGCTCTTCAAATTGCGCAGAGGTCTTTATCCTATCAGTTATTCTCTTCCAACTCGTGTATAGCAACTTTCCACGCACTTCCAGGCGGATGTGAAATTCCTTTATTCCATCTCATTGAAGCTTGTTATTTAAAATGTTAATCATCTTATGCTAGAACCGCACAATAGAGCCTAAATAAATTGATGTATTGGCGTATTTTTAAATTAATTCATTTGGTTTCCTACTGTGTTGCATAATTATACTTAAGTGCTTAATTACATATTTAAATGGTGCCTTCAATTACTCTGGCTTAATAAAATATCATTAGCATGTCTCCCAAGTTATAAGCTTCAGAGACATATATTAGTCTAGCAGCCTAAAAAATATTTGATTATGGACAGACAGGGGTTTGGCAATAACCCAGGTCCAATCTACAGTGAATCTCTGTTAACATAGAAGCCGCTGCTCACATCAAAAATTGACATCGGAGTTAACAAACAATGTGAAATTTACATATTAATTAGCACTGGGTACTGTGGGCTGAATTTGAATATCCACTCTCAGTCTCCGTGAAGTGTCTGTGTGCAGTCACACTGCCGCCGTGTGGAGGTGACTTCTGGATTTAATGGACCCCGGCTTCACCTGCACTGTCATTATCCAACATCTGCATTTAAAATAGCCAGCTTCAGCCACTTGTATGTAAATAAATATTGCCCACAGCTAGAACTTTCACCATTTTTTTAGAGCGCAAAGGTTTACATTGTTCCACAGAGTACCTTTTCACTTTTTTTTTTTAAGCTGACATTTTTCAAAAAGAAAAGAAAAAAATAAGATCTGAATGAGAGGGATATTGACATATTAATATTACAAATATAACACTGTCTTGATTATAACGTCCTTTATATAATTAAAATTAAGGACATGTTTACAATAAAACATTTCAAAAAATAACTATTGTACATTGCATCAAATCACATTCTGTCAGAATGCTGTATATTACATGTACTGTACAACATACTGAATCCGTTACTTTGTCATGTGACCTATAACGCCAGCCCTCTCGCTGTTTCCCACCATTTACAAATACAGCTCTGACTTTCCCATGGCCTCATACAATAGTAAAGTGCCCATCAGAAGCACACTTCAGAATCACTGCAGATGTAGTAGGTCATTAGAGTTTTTTTTTTTTTTTTTTTGTCTAGTTTTATGAATATTGCATAATCTGCCATACTATTAATTCTACATATTGCTTTTTACATTTCGCCTACTGTTTTTAGTGTATGAATAGACGTATTCGGATCCAGGGAGATTCCCTGGCATAAAAGAGTGTTGCACTAAAAATAATGAATCCGCCATGATGGTTTGACGTCACAGTTGTTGCAATATAGTGAATTTTAGAAGCACTGTATTGACCAATTAGAAGCCAGGACTGGAATGGTCCTTTTTGTAGTGTAACATCAATTTTAATTGCCAAAGATTTAGATGGCAGACTCAAAGGGTTTACAAAGACAATGCAATTAAAATCAGTATGATCATAAAGAAAAAAGTTTTACATTGTCACCACAAAAGACTTCTATTTCAATTAACTGCTGTTGATTTGAACTTTCCATTCATTGAAATCCTAAAAAAAAAAGTTTCTACAAAAAAAGTAAGCAGCACAACCATTTTCTACATTGATAATAATAAGAAATGTTTCTTGAGCACTAAATCATCATCATAGAATGATTTTCTGAAGGATCATGTGACACTGAAGACTGGATTAATGATGCTGAAAATTCAGCTTTGCCATCACAGGAATAAATTACATTTTAAAATATATTAACACAGAAAACTGCTATTTTAACTGTAATACTATTTCACAATATTACAGTTTTATAGTAATTTGATCAAAAATAAACTCAGTTTTGATGAGCATAAGAGCAAAACAATTTTATTGACTCTTTACATTTGAACTGTAAAGAGCTGTAAAAAAAAAAAAAACAACCCATCAAAGAACCTTTATGTGTATATTTTTCATTGGGCATTTGGGGATAATATACTCTGAAAAGATTGAGTTTGATTATTGATTATTGATTTCAGACCTCCTACGCGCAATGATTCCTTAAGGTTTCATGCAGTTAGTGGCTGGCGAATAAATGCAGATTTTGCCATTGTGATCATGAAACCTCACAGCAGCATATGGGGAGAAAGACCTTGTCCTCTGCCCTCCTAATATTCACTAATATTCATTTAATTTATCACCCTCAAAGGTGCACAGAACTGTTGATTAATTTCTTCCAGTTATGGTGCAGAATGCTTATTAAACTGATTACAGCAGTTCCCACATATCTACACGTCTTTTCGTATGTTTAACATCTACTCGTAGTAGACGGTGAGGTTCTATAGCAATGGCTCCTGGGCAAATCGTTATAATTAGAATGCAGATCAATTGGGAAGCAGGTAATTTACCTTTAGGGAAGAAAGTCTAATTATTGTCTTTTGAAAACCTAATTTAGCGTCAAACACTTCAGGTGTCTCTTCGCGAGAGGGGGAGATCTGTCCCGGAGCATCTCAGCTCTTCTTTGTCTCCAGTGTGATCGAGGAAACCTGAGAAGCCTGCTGAAGAACATGGCATGTTCTTCCTCATCTCCCTCTCCTTCTAGCTGTGAACGAGATCTGAGATGGGAGAAGGACTCGTCGCCTCTCAGTTAAATGCTCCTAGCAGGTAAGGCCGTACCTGACAGATGGTGTTTGTGAGTGATGCCCGTTCCCAGTCGAGCAAGGCCCCAGGAAACGCCGGAGGAACGTCTCCACAGAGCGCTCCTCGCAGCCTGATGGCATATGCTCTGCAGTGGCCTACACCTGCTGAAGGATGGCGCTCACACCCACGTCCCTGGGCGGCCCAGCCAAGCTGGGGTGTTAATCACAGCTCAGCCCCTCGCTCAGACTGGTAAATAAAGCCGAATACGCTGCGGCGGGAGGGGCTGCCACCTGGACTCGGCGTGAGGAAACATCTGCACAAGGTCTGCTCTTATCCGGTGGTCGTTCTCTCACGGACGTGAGCGTACGGCTCCGCTCTAGTGGTTAAATTCGCCAATCTGCGGATTGGAAGGTCACCAAGACATCCTCAGCTGAAACAGTGAAGAATACTCCAACTGTCTGCGGTTAGCCATGTCCAATTGGAAAGTGTTGAGGTGACAACACAGAAAGTGGCGATTAGGCCCCACTCGCCTGAGTCCGAGCCAATTCGGCAGTCTATGAAACCTCAGGCTAGGGAGTGCGATCTGGCGCTCTGTCACAGACTGAGTCGTGCCGTTTCCAGCTCCAGACCCACTCCACTTTCCAAACCATCTCCATCTCAGCAGATCTTGGCCGTCTTCGGTCCCCGCGGGCCGCTGGAAATATAATATGCTTTGTCTGGGTGTGTGTGCGTGCGCGCATGTGTGTTTTGCGCCTCTCCCGAAGACAAATACGGCCTGCCTTCATGCTATAACAGCCATTACTTAATTGTGCCGGATTTTCCGAGCAGAGTGTTGCTTTAATTAAGCAGCTAATTGCAATGTAGTTCTTGATTAGCTTTGGGGGATGGGAACGTTCAGGCAGGCTGATATGTTGTGCACACTTCAGAATCATTTACAGAAATTGAAGCTAATTTCACTCTCTGTGTCTATTGCTGCATTAATTTAATTTGGGTTGCTTTTAGCTCATTAACACTTCTAATTAATACGTTGACATCACCATTAAGATGTCTCTTTGAAATTGCTGTCTCCAGATAATCAGGATGGAGGAGGCTGACGGATGGCACCAGAGACCGAGTGGAGGAGAGGTTCGGGAAGGACAGGGACTCCCCCGTACTCGTTTGTAAATCAGCAGCAGCGTATGATCATGGACTCTAATAGGGCTTTGTGGCAGGCGGCGAAATTGGAAATGAAAGGCAAGTTGATTGTTTTAGATTTGACGGAGGTTACAGTGTGTAGAGGTGTTTGTGGCGGAGACGGCTGCGCTTGGGGTTGCCGGTACGGGCCAGATGCTGTACACAGCTGAATCTCACGCTTGACTGGCTTTGTGTTTGGGTTTGTCACTTTAATGAGCAGAATTTAGTGACTGTGGGAGTATAATCCTCAGGGTGAGGCTGCTATCCAGTTCATCACACTGTCATCACATCCCGCTCTCTCCACACTCCACGCTCATTTCCACAGCCTCGGATCAAATAAATTTAGCTATGTATTTGTATTTAATTTTCAATGCTCAAATATCTGTAAATGTTTGCTCTGTAAAGAAGCCCCTTTAGCTGTGAGGAAACCCATTGGTTTTTTCCGGCTCCCATGGAGGCCTGGCCTTCAGAGGAATTATAGAAGTTCGCCAATGACTATTTAATTAAAATCTGCCAGAGATTATAATATAAAAAGTGAACTTGTCACCCTCAACCCTCAGATGTGAAATTAAGTAGCTGTCAAATGCCAAGGTTTGTGAGCGTGAGTGCTATAGGCAGACGTTTTATAAACAAAGAGTGCGGTAAAATTAGTGACGTTTTTGCGCCGTCCTTTTCTTTATGGCCTTTTTTTACGTTTAATATGTCAACGGCTGAAGTCTCGGTCTCATTCTATGGATCATGTGCTTTTAGCTGGCAACAGATGTGCATAAACACCATTTTTCAGTCATTTTTTTTTATTGTATATGCATTAAATAACAGCATAAGCAGCTTAGATGTTATGTTTTTAGCATGCAAAATATATCTTTATGCGCACATAGTAATAGTGAGTAATCCTGTGTAAAACGAGGAAAAAAAATAGGGAGTGACTGACTTTCTGTTGCCTCCAGCCCCCCATCAGGAGCTGCAAATCAACAACATGGCGATGTGGCAAAAAAGCTCTTATTTAATGCGTAAATCAATGGTCATCTGCAGAGCTTTTTCCTAAAAGCTGCTCTTTAGGTTTGTTTTGAGGCATTCTCCAAGATACAAACCTACTGTAAAAAGCCTTCTGTCTAACACTTCATTAAAAAGTGCCTTGGAATAAGAGTCACAAGGGAGATGAACCCTGCATCATGTGTAAAAGCTATCAACAGCTGCATCAATTAACCTCCCGGCCCCTCGGGGCCCATTAGCAGGAGAAACACCCTTTAAAATTGCATATGCTTCAGATTACACAGGAGCAACTAGCACCATAAATGGCCTTATTTGCTTTTCCTATAGAGTTTGGTTTGTTAAACAATTTCGTGCTAAGAAGACATCTTTATTATTACTATGTGTGGGTGTGTGTACGTATATGTTGGAAGTGTAAATTTATCATGTCTTGTTCACTGCTTGTTATGGAGAAAAGGGAAATGTTTTGCTAAGAGACCCAAGGACCCTAAAGACCACAGACGTGCACTGTGGTTATAACTGACCTCTGACTCCTCTGTGCCGTCACCACTATTCTGAGCAGCAAGACAGTTTATTGTATTACTACTATTAGTTAACTCTAAATCATTCTGTTTCATAAAAGACTTGTTTGTTTGTTGTAGTTTTGATTTAGAAGGTTTAGTATTACTCAAGTATTAAGCTTTAATGTATAACTCGTCTCGCATTGCTCTACGAATGTATGATACGTCAAATTGTCCGGCTTTTTGAGAAGAGGTGTGCAATTACTTTTCCAAGCATTTGATTTAAGGATTTTTGCTCGACAGGCAATAAAATGGGGGGGAAATGGCTGTTTTCCCTTGGGTTAGTTAGCAATCACCTCAGATCCTTAACTGCATAGTAAGGTGCTAAAAACCACTTTGAACACCTTAGGCCCTGTTTACACCTGGTATTAAGATGTGTTTTGGTCGATCGGATCACAAGTGGGTGACTAAATACAGGTGTAAACGGGGTCTAAAACTGTTTGAGCTTGTCAACTTTTGACCATTTCGAGAGGTAGTTGAAAACGCATTCGACTGGATTGCTTTCATAGTGTAAACACTCATGTGGTCAAATGCGTTCGAACAGCCACAAAAGACCACCTAGCCTACTCTCCGCCAACTGACCTAAAGCTTAAACATTACGAGAGGCACACTAGCCAGATGAGATTTAAACTTTGTCGGCTGAAGACCCAAGTTTGGTTTGAAGGTGAAAAATGTACCAAGCACAATGTTCGCTCACCATTCCTGATTTCTAACACGCACTCGCAGCATTTTCCGTGGTCTTGCGGCTGTCAGAGCAGAAACGAAAGCTGATGCTCTCCGTTTTTCCATTGGGGTTTCTCTGGGCGTGTTCATATGTAAATTGCGCAAGCTTATTTTGTCCGTTAGATCGAAAGATCTGAAAAAAAAACCCATACTTTTACCCACCCGTAGACCCTCACTTCAAAGAAATCAGTGCAGAAGTGGTTGAAAGTGGACAAAAGAGACAGATTAAAATACCAGGTGTAAACGGGTATGTCTCCTTCGTCCACTTGTGAGCCGATCAACCAAAACGCATCTTAATACCAGGTGTAAACAGGGCCCTCGTATGACTGTGGCGAGTTTTGTCTTAGCAACACTCACATTGTGTTTAGATAATATAAAAGTCTAGATGTTGTTGTTCCCTGACAAGAGTTAACCAATCAAAAGAATCTTTTAAAGAAGTTGATGGCATTGAAGTAGGTACTGTGTCATCGCTGTGTCAAGAGAGGCTTTACTGTTTAAGAGTTATAACAGTCCTAATCCAGTGATTGGCCAATCTTTTAGCACATTATTGAAATAGTAAATACTACAAAGCAGTGTGTCAGCTCTATGGGGAGCATGAGAATTTACTCGACTGTTTGTGCTCCCTGCTTCTCAGCTTTCATAGAACGATTCAGAGTGGAAAATTAGCATTTTACAACTCGATTGTCTAATATCTGAATATATTTCTTTAATGCTTAGCTTTTTTGACCTAAAAACGCTGAATAAACGACTATATAAAGATCCATGCTATGAATACTGGCAGATGTCCCTTTGATCCTTGAGCTTAAATATTTTTGATATTTTGGATGTAATTAATAGTCAGTTATTCGTTTTAATCCAAGGTGAAGCTCATTAATTCAACTTTATTTTTTGCCTTGTAAAGTGATTTCTAAAGAAGAGGTAGCCTATTTTGAATGTTAATACTGTGACTTGCTCTAATGCAACAAGACGTTTTGAGGACACCTTGGTGTTTCTAGGGTGGGGTAGAAACTCAAAAACCTCAGACCATTTTAGATGAGGCATTAAAATGACACGCCTCCATCTCAACCGTTTCCACTTAATCCCGACTATTTTGTTTCTGCCGCATATTCGCGGCGTAATTCAGGCAAGTTTTTAATGATTTTGAGTCTAAATCCACGGCTATCATCCGCGCTATTCTCCACCGGCTCTAGTGCTCAATTATGGTGTATTTTTAGAGGTGAGCAGCACGTTTGTCTGTTCGGTTTGAATATTCCAGTTATGTGTGGGATCTCAGGTGTTGGGTGGGAGAGAGAATAAACAAACCCCCCTAGCAGTTGTCGACGCAGTGCATCCGACGGCGATGTTTATCCCTCAATTCGCACTGACGACACAACCCAGATGCATTAGCAAACCCCAGACCAAATCAAGAGTAATAAAATCATTCATTTTGGTTAATGAGGATATTAACAGCAGCAGTTGTGTTTAAGCACAAACAAGAACAACAACATTAATAATTGCAACTCTCTAGCGCTTGGCTGATGTAAGCGTTTAATAATTAACAACTCTGTGTCTTATCCCCCAAAGGTTTGCCTCTTATTATCCAACTGAGTTACGAACGGGTAATTACTCTGCCACTGGATGGTCAAAACACTCGTCTCGAATGCATTCAGGTCTGCGGTATCAAACCTCTCATTCAATCAATTCTCTGTTCGTCTCATGTTTATTGTTATAAAGTAGAGAACATGCCGTTTCGATTTATTTATCTCCTTTTTTTTTTTGCTTTCACTGGAGGATTACTCTTTTACCTCCTGTGTTTACATATTAGTGCTAATCCAATTGAGTCAACAAGGGCACTTAGCATTGACTGAGGAACTGAAGGGCGGAGGGGTGGTTATTAATTTAAGACGTATTCCAGATTTTAAGCTTTCGGGGAAATAGTTCTGAAACATCTGTTCTGACAATCCCAGCAAATGGTGTGTTTTCTGGGTTAATGACTCAGCTGCGTGTCAGGGCTGTGTGCTTTTGAAGCGTGCTTCCGCGACCGGTCTGCAGAGGGCGCAACGGAGCCCCCTCACCCCTGGAGAAATAACATCAACTGTTGTTTTGACATTAGCACTGGGGGCATCGGGAATAAAGAACGGACAAACAAGCAGCGATGAAAGAGAAGATCTCTGGGAAAGGCTCTGTGTGTATGACAAACACAGGGCTGTGGGAGACACAGTGGATGTCTGCGTTGCCAGGTTGATTTAAGGGCAAACGGATCGCTGTAATGAGGATTCTGATCCCTGAGCTCTGCCACGACCCTTCTACTCCCCATCATCCCCCTACAATCGGTCGGGACCTTTGACCTGAAGGACACACCCTGTCAGCTGAAACTAATTAGAGTTTGATGACGTGTGACCGGAACGCTGTCTAATGGCAAAATGGGGCTGTTTAGAGAGAAAAAGACATAAATGAAAATAAGGGAAGTGTCAAATACTGTGATGTTAAAATGGACAGCACCTACCTACCAATAAGAGGTGATAACGGGTAAAATGGGGTGACTAAACCACATATTCGGCTCGGGGTCTCGGAGACCCCCAGATGTGCTCAAAATATCAATATAACAAGTTGTTTGTTTTTTTTTCTTTCTTCTACAGTGTTTTTGTTAAGGTTAAATTAATCCCACACAGAAACATTACTAAAATGGCTATCAGTCACATTTCAGAAAAGGGAAAACGGAGCTTCTACCATCTGTTTTGATTATATCAGAACTTCTTAAAAGAATTTGAAGGCAAAGTAATAATAAATATTCAAAAGTTTGGGGTCAGTATCTTTTTTTTTTTTTTAAAGACATGATTTTTTTTTTTCAACAAGGATGTAATAAATCAATGTTTGATTCAATCAAAAGTGAAGCCATCAAATCATATAATGATTTCTGGAGGATCATGTGACACTGAAGACTGGAGCAATGATGCTGAAAACACAGCTTTGATCATAGGAATAAATTACATTTTAATATATATTTTATTTTTTAATTGGGTGAACTGTCCCTTTTAGTGAACTGCTGGTTTTTAGTAATACAAATAAATGCATAAATAATGAGATAAATGATTACGCTTTAATTTCACCCAAACAAGCACTTCTATACAAATGTAACAATCATCATATGCAGTGTATCGATGGATCTCGAATAAACAGACGCTATTAAACCGACTAAGGAAGTCTCATTTCACCACACCACATAAATCTCTCTGATGTGAGGTTCCAGAAGATTGAGTAAATTCTCAATGAGAGCATTTAGCTGACAGATACCCTCATACGCCGTTTCATTTAGTTTAGCACAGGCACTAACAAGTCTTGTCTGACACCTCTCCATCTATCGCTGAATTTATGCCTCTTGCAGTCTATTGGCTCATCAGTGGACCAATATTTGTGTACTTCAACCATTTATCCTGGCCTAATTAGTCCTGGATCAATCGGCCAATTGATTTAGCAATACACTTCGAGTTTTAGAAGAGGTGTCATATACTGGCATGGTGTGCAGACTCGCCGTTAGAGGCTTAATGCACTGAAATAGGAAGCAACATTAAAGAGGAGTAATCCTCGCTGTACTACACGTGGACTCCGCTGTGACATGTAGTGTTGTGTCAGCGGTTGTACTCAAATGGAGTTTTATCATTAATCATTAGTCGTTCTCTCCCTGTCTCTCTCGTTCTCCTACAGGGCTGGGCTGATTCTGGCTAATTAAGCAGTAGCGGGTGTCAGCAAGGCTGTGAGGCTTCCTTCTCATAGCTGTGAAGCCATCCCAGCAAACATGGCCATGAACAGAGAGAGGCTTTCATCACGTCTGTGTCTGCACAGGGCTGCTTGGAACAGCAGAGCGACGTTTACACCCACTAATATAGTTAGTCCATGAAGAACCTTACAATTGTGCGCAGTTCCAGAACCTTTTGGGAGAAAGTAGGCCGCATCCCTTGGAAAGACCTAATAGGTGATCGTATTCCAGTGAGTACAGCAGTGACCTTGTTTAGCACTTTATTGGAGTGCCGGTGTGATTGCAACCCACAATTACTTACTCGAGTGAAATTGGGAGGGTGGCGTCGGTGCGTAAAACGCCTTTTGTGCGAGGTAGGGACCGCACTAGCAGAGTAACACCCATTAAAAGCTCATTTGCACGGGTAGGCAGTTCATTAATGCAAAGGATAGTGAAATCACACCAATAGAGCCAAGTGTAACCCCAGGGCACTGGCAGAGGCTGAGGTTCAGTGTGCCAGCACACTCACCATGATCATACCTCATTTACACTGGGAATCACAACTAGCCAGGCTATTTGTTTTTACTATTTACTCACATGAGCAGCTTCGGTTTGAGATATTAGTCATTATTTTTCACACACAATTTGCATGATAACTTTGTTGACGTTCTGACAGTTTTGTGGTGGGCGAGTGAAACCACATGAGATTTTCCACTATTTAGCCTACAGGAATTATGAGGATCTTTAATTCATTTGAATGCGTTTTTATAAAACAAAAAATATATATGCTGTATGACACTGGCTGTTTTTAATATATTAAACATGTGTTGTGTTTTTAAATGTATAATTTAATGACTTATGTTAAATCAAATTAAAATATAAATTCTAGAATGTATGTTAAAATATAACTAATTATTAATAAGTGTAATGATTTTAATGTTGAATGGAAATATTAATAATTTAATGTTTTTTAAAATATCTAAAACAATAATAATACTAATTCACATTCTACACTGAATTATAAAATTACTATTATTGTTAATAATGCTAATTGTAATATTGTAGTACTTATAATGTTAAATGTATATTATTAGTATCATTCTTGTAAAACTATTTTAATAATTTTTTCAAAATTTAAACTTGTGTATATTATTAAACTTAATAAACCTGTATCTAAATATGTATAATAATAATGATGATAATAATAATAATAATCATATTCAACACAAATTATTACTTTATTAATAAATTCTTTTTTGTTTTAATCTAAAATTCAATTGTAGATTATTATTAAATTCACACTCTACACTGAAATTTAACATTAATATTTAACATTATTAAAATTTAACAATAATACTAATTCACATTCTACACTGAATTATAAAATTACTATTATTAATAATAATAATGGTAATAATGTAATACTTTTAATGTTATATGTATATTATTAGTATCATTCTTGCTGTTAAAAACTATTTTAATTATTTTTGAAATATTTAAACTTGTGTGCATTATTAAACTTATTAAACCTGTATCTAAAGTATATATAATAATAATAATAATAATAATAATAATAATAATAATAATAATAATAATAATAATAATAATAATAAAATTAATAATAATAATAATAAAATTAATAATTAATAATTAATAATAATTAATAATAAAAAATATTCAACAAATTACTCTATTAATAAGAAAAAGGTGGGGGGAATTTTTTTTGTTTGTTTGTTTGTTTCTTTAAATCTAAAACTCGCTTGTATATTATAAAATTCACACTCTACACTGAAATGTAACATATAATTAAAAATGATAATAGTAATAGTGTAATACTTTTAATGTTAAATGTGTATTATGTGTATTATTAATGTTTGTTTTTTTTTCTTTCAAAATATTAACTTATCTAAAGTATGTTTAATAATAATTCATAATAATAATAATAATAATAATAATAATAATTAATAATAATAATAATAATAATAATAATAATAATAATAATAATAATAATACATTTACATTCAACACAAATTATTACATTAATAATAAAAAGGTGAATAAAAATTAGTGATTTAAAAAAAATATATATATATATATATATATATATATATATATATATATATATATATATATATATATATATATATATATATATATATATATATATATATATATATATATACTAAAACAAACTTTTTTCTTTTTTTTTTTTTTGATGACATAACACTGCCTCCCAGATTTCCTTGACTCCTTCAGGACAGGTTGCAGTTCGGTTATCATCCAGCAGATGCCAGATTCTCTCTCCGAGGCCCCTCTCTCCCCAGCGGACCGTTCTGTCTCGGGTCTCAATGAATTTCCCTTTCTTTTCATCACTCGCTGATGTCCAGCTGCTCCTGTCAACACCTTCTTACAGCAGGCAATTCATCGCTACACACTGGCAGCTGAGACCCCCGTGATGAACTTCAATCTGCTATCCGCAGAGGGGGCTGCACCCCAAGTTGGGCTAATCAAGGGAAACACCCCTTCAAGAGGGAGGGGGAGGGGGCACACAGACAGATTGAGCCCAAGTTACCCCCGTAATTATCCTCTCATTGCCCCCGTGCCGCAAGCTGGTGCCTATGAATGTGGCGAACATTTACCCAACACCCCGCGCCATTGTTGTGCTCCCGTCCCGTCCGCATGGGCTGCAATGCAAGTTCATGTGTTTCAAGCAGCTTTGGCACGACGCGACCATGCGGCAATTTTATTTATATTTTTTTTAAAGGGCTCTGATATGGTGAGGCATTTACTATGCTCTCTGCGATAACGCGCCGCAAATGTCTCTTGCCGCGGGTTTTGATTATTTTCAAGTTGGTAGAAAACACCCCCTGGGGCCAGTTCTCGGGCCCTGCGAATTTTATTAAACCCTTTCTACAGCTGATTACTTGCAGTGAGGTGCACAGGTTGGCGCATTTTAGGAGTGGAGTGCAGGCCTGACAGGGTCATGTTTAACATGTCCACAGGCAATCAATTCACCTTAACCCCTCGTGGTACTTCAGCCTTCTCCACCTAAGCTGTCCTTAATAACCAGGCAATGGTGAATTTCTGATAAGGCGTTAGGGTCTCTGACCTATATATCCGTCCTTCTATATATTGGAAAAATCCATCCAAGGGAGAAATGTACCTTTTTAAATGCATATCCTGAAATTAAATAATTTTTCACAATGAAAATGGAGGGAAAAGCATTTGGTGTCAGTCTGTTAGCTGGATAAAAAAAAGCATAATGCAAAAATGTGTGTTAAAATGTCACTCTCATAATTTTAAATATAAAAACAGGATAATCGCGAACTCGTAATCTTGATTATATATTGTGAGAAATTGCAGAGATCTGACGTCAATGAATGTCAGTGCTGTTAGATTATAGCTCACTCATATAAAAAAAAAAAAAAAGATAAAAATCACTTGTGTGAACGAGTGCTTGGTGGGGTGTCTGATACCAAAATGTAGTTTCTCTGTAGGTAATTGAAAAATCTATATTTCAAAGTGAGCAGAGCTGCATTGCAAGAGACAGTGACATTTATTTTGGACTGGTGTACTAGTGAAGTGTTTGATTTTCAGAACAAACGGAGGACAGGTGCTTCATAAGTGCCTGTTCTTAAAGGGTCACAATGGTGAGCTATATTTAATGGAAGATAATTTAAGACGCCACATCATGCCGTCGCCTTTGTACAACAAAGCCAAGAGATAGCCAAGCGATCTTTCAAAATGCAATATCTCGCCCAGTTTAAAACGCTTTTTTTGACTGCAAAAGCATAAATATAGTGGGATTAAGTAATCGCGAGTTATGTAATCAGATTACTTTTTTCAAGTAACTAGTAAAGTAACGCATTTTAAATGTATAACAAAATATCAAAGTTATTTACTTAAAGTAACACAAGTTACTTTGTTTTCCAGTTTTATTAAATCCTGCCCAGTTGCCATGTTGAGAGAAATCGTAAGTGCAGAGACGTTGTGAAAGCGCCCTCTACTGTACAGGTGTGAATTTGCATTTCCTTCAGCCTGAGGCTTATTCATTTCACTTTTGGTGTGAAAAGGCCTTGCCAAAGAACTTTAAAAACAAACAAACAAACAGCCCAGAAAAAGTAACGCAAAAGGAGCGTAACACATTACTTTCCATGAAAAAGTAACGCAATCAGTTATTTTTTTAGGGAGCAACGCAATATTGTAATAATGCATTACCTTTCCCCAACACTGATTATTTCCAAATGCAACACTCCTTTTCGTCGTTCTTCCCACAGTTCCAGAAGGATGTAATCTATGCGAATTCTGTGCTGAATTTCTTCATTGGTTATTTTGCAGTAAAAGAAAACCATATCCTTTAGGCTTTAAGAAATAGTATTGTTCCTCCAATGAAGCGGTGGGTAATGCTGTATTTTCCTTAGTGTCACTGACCTCTGTGTAGATTTTTACCTAACAAGCATGTAGAGAGTGCTACATTTGCCCCTATTTGACAGTGACTAATTGCTCAAAGAGTGCGTAGTGCTTGTTAGGCCGGTGGAAGTTTCACAGACTCCGCAGCCAAGCTAAATTCATTATCCTCTCTTCGCTAGTCACTGCACCCCTTCAACTTACAGCAACCAAACCAGCCTAATTTGAATAAGCCAACCAGCTCCATTACAATGAACCCAAGTTTTTGGTTGGGTTTGGAAAAACATCCAATACTGTACATGACTGCTTGCTTTTTTTTTTTTTGTGATTGTTATAATTGTGAACACCACACGTCCACTTGAACGATACGTTTTCAAGCTGTTCATGTAGTTTGGTCAATTATTTTAAACTGAGTTAAAGGGTTAGTTCACCCAAAAATGAAAATTCTGTCATTTATTACTCACCCTCATGTCATGTTCATCTTCGCAACACATATTAAGATATTTTTGATGAAATCTGAGTATATATATATATATATATATATATATATATATATATATATATATATATATATATATATATATATATATATATATATATATATATATATATATATATATATATATATATATATATATATATATATATATCCCTAATAGAAAGCAACGTTATTACCACATTCAAGGTCCAGTAGTCAATGTGACTGCAGTGGTTCGACCTTAATGTTATGAAGCGATGAGAATACTTTTTGTGCACAAAAACAAGGTAGAAAAGAAATTGTTGAATAAAGTCATTGTTTTTAAGCACAAAAAGTATTCTCGTCACTTCTTAAGGTTGAACCACTGTAGTCTCCTTGACTATTTTAACCATGTCTTTACTACTTTTCTGCTTTCTATGGGGAATAAAAAATAAAAAAACTCTTGGATTTCATCAAAAATATCTTAATTTGTGTTCTGAAGATGAAATGTTTTACAGGTTTGGAATGACATGAGGATGAGTAATTAATGAGACAAATTTCATTTTTGGGTGAACTAACCCTTGAACTATGCCGCTGTCAAGGTCGGGCCCGATTGGTCAGTACCGGGAGCAAATGCTGTAGCAAAACGGGTCAAAGAGAGGAAGTTCCCCACATCAATCTCGTCTTCCGTCCCACCCTCTTATTACCTGCCTGCTGTTTGCTTATTTACATCCTCTGTTTAGCCAAAACACACATAGGGGGTACAGCAATTAAATCAGGGTGGGATCCAAGCTGTGGATGGTCGCTAGTGAGTTTAGCGTCGATGCTACGCGGTTTGACCCAGAAAGCGTCAATGAGGTGACGTAGCAGACAGATGGCAGGCTCCGAGAGGGTGGGAACAGAGTCTCTGCCAGACTGTACCTGACAGGAGCGTCATAATGCGTGATGGGTGCCAACGCGCACCCTCGGCAAGACAAAAGCCGGCTTTCTTCTCCGTTTCAGTCCGTCCGTTCGCTCGCTCGTTCGACACGTCTCTCCTCCCCCTCCCCGAACCCCAGTGCGTCCCTGGACAGGTTTCAGCGTTTAAATTTGAAAATGATTTGTCCTGCCCTCTTAATAATAGATGAGAGCACATAGTTGGGGTCCCTTCAATAAACTCCCTCCTCGCTTTAATTAGTGAACAAAAAGCCCAGCCTGCTGAGGACTCGGGCTCGGGCGCTGTGTTGGTAATTAAAACTGAAACCACCAAAAGGAGAGGAGGGGAAAGGCTCTATTTTTATCGCACAGGCTGTTTGGTGCTGAGTGCCCATGGAAGGTTTTGCAATAAAGAGTGATAATGAAGGTGTGAGACCTCTGGGGGCCAGCCGGGCGCTCGCTACAATGGTTGCTCTCACACCAGACTGAAATACAGGGAGCAATTAGTGAAGGCAGCACACAGACTGGTCACTGGAGATTAGTTAACACCTCAGGAGCTGCGCTTCAGGACGGGCACATGCTTGTTTTGCTTCCACACCATTTGCTTTTAAAGAATAAACTAACGGCTTAATGAAGAGAGACTGTGTTTTTCGCTTTGAAACTGTATTTTGTGCGAAAGAATCGCTGAGGTCAGCGACGCCGTCGCGGGCGGCTATGTTAGCACGCTACCGCGTGGCTCGTTGAAATACCAGATCTCTATCTGGAGTGGTCAAGTTTGCAATCGCTCTTTCAGGATTACGGTCCCGAGGAACATTTTTGAAGCCCTTTCTCACCGGATGCTCCTAAAATCTATGATGAGCTACAGCTCAGTGCCAGAAACCTTAAGCCCAGTCGCTAATCCAAAAGACATTGTTAATAGAGGCCACATACGAGCTGCTAAGCCTGTATGTTCATAATGTTATATAATTGAAGTCATAAAAAGCCAATTAACTTCACCTTCACTCGCACACACATTTGTAAACCCGCTTAAGGGAGGGCGCAAAGCATATGTGGCCATTGAAACTTGCTGGTTCCGCATCACCGAGCTTTACCCTTCAGGTACCGTCTGTGTGGTGGACACACGTGAAGGGTCATTCTATAGAACCGCTGCCTTTTGTGTTTGTCATTTAAACATTTGTATGAAGTGGTTTACACCTTCACTCTTAAATAAAAATGAAGGTTCTTTATTGGCATTGATAGTTCCGTTTAAGAACCTTTAACATCCATGGAACCTTTCCACTGCACAAAAGGTTCTTAAAATTCTTTAAAAGATTTTTGCCATCTGTATTTTTGTTACTTTTTCTTTGTAATAAGATTGGGGTAGGTTAAATCAGAATTTGTTCTTCATCCTACTCCTGAGTTTGCACTGAATGTTTAATGTGTGTAATTATTTTAAAAGTTGTTATTATTTTTTGATGAATTTGTGCAAGCGCAAATAAAGTAAAGTAAATTATTAAAATGTTCTTCACGCTAAGAAAAAAATGGTTATTTTAGGATCTGTTCACTGAAGGTTCTTCTATGGCATCGCTGCAAACCCTTTTGGAACCTTTATTTTTAAGAGTGCATTGTAAGTCACTTTGGATTAAAGCGTCTGCCAAATGCATGAATGTGAATATAAATGAATGCAAGTAATGAAGAGATGAAGGTCACACTTTATTTTACAGTGCCATAGTTACACATTACTACATGCACTTACTATAGTAATAACAGTACATTATGCATAATTACAAGTAACTAAGTACATGTAGTTAATTACTATTACTCAGTACTTATTTGAGTAATTACAATGTAACTGCGGCACTGTAAAATAAAGTGTAACCAAAATATATATATATATTAGGTGACACTTAATTTTTCTTGTTACAGGTTACACTTACTTACTACAGTAATCTCAGGTGGAAAAAAAAGTACACTTCGATAATGTACTTAAAGTGCTCTATTTTCATGCAATAATTTTGTACTTTAGTATACAAAAAAAAAAAAAAAATCAGTTACACTTTATTTGGTAACACTTTATTTTAGTGTCATTGTTACACATGTTACACGTAGTTACTGTAGTAATAACTATAAATTATGCATAATTTCATGCAATTAGCCTTAAACCAAGCCCTCAGCCTAACCCTAACCCTAAGTACATGAAGTTAATTATTATTACTCAGTACTTAAATGTACAAGTACACTGTAACACGGACACCTTAAAATAAAGTGTAACCCTTTATTTTAAGGTGTAAGTGTTACAGTGTAATTATAATTGTAAGTACTGAGTAATAATAATTAACTCCATGTACTTACTAAAGGGATAGGGTTAGGCTGAGGGTTTGGTTTAGGGCTAATTGCATGAAATTATGCATAATTTAAAGTTATTACTATGTAACTACATGTAACATGTAACAATGACACTAAAATAAAGTGTTACCAATTTTTCTTTAGTAGTTTTTAAGATAATCTTAAGTGTACTCAACTGTGCTATTTTGAGACACTATGAATATGAACTAAAATGTATTTTTAACATACTATCTGTGCATTTAAAAAATGTATGTTACTACTTATATACATATATAAACAAATCAATGAATCAGCTGACATAATATCATTATCCTTTCAAACAGTGAACTCTTATGTTCTTTATAAGGATGAATGATGATACTGTCATTATAATATTAGTGGAGTTTTATTTGTTCTAAAAATGGCGACCGTTACCATGATGTTGTACAGCTGATATATTAGCATTACGTTTTCTTTCTAGCACAAAGCTTGTAATGTCAAATTAAACTGTAAAATGGTCAGTGCTGTTACTGTCTGAAGGCATAATTATGCACATGACTGATAGAATGTTTAAAATTATACACAAATTTAGATAAAGCCACCTTATCAAACTGGTAAAGCCACCCGTTTCAAAGAATGACCCAAAGGACATGTTACTGTGTGTTACCCAGATGCCTGTGGAAGAAAATGAATAAATCCTCCAAAGTGCACACAAAAAGACACATGCTTTCTCTCTCCCTCACATCCTCTTCTTCCCCCCACCACCACGTAATTTTCTCGCAAGAAAGGAATTTTGCCAAAATGTTTGCTTTAAGGAAAATAACAACAGTCAAACGCAATATTGGATCAGTCAAATTCAAGCCATTTAAATTTGAATGCGAGTGAAGTGGAGGAGGCAGCCGTTGTTAAATATGATGCTTGAATGAAAATCTAAACCTTCCAATACCTCTAAGCAATGTACCTCAATGAGATGAATTAACTGTAAATGGCTCCCTCTCTGTGTGAGTGTCTTCCAATTTAAAATCTCATTATTCGTAGAAGATCCAGAACAAGGTGACTCTTAGGATAGATCGAATAAGTGAAGATAATCTTACCGGCCAGTTTTATGCAAATAGGAGATGTATTGAATCAACTAAAAGAAGAATGGCGAATCAAATAAGCTAATAAAGCAAGGTTAGGTTAAAAACTCAGCATGAATTGCGGTTCTGACGGCGAGCACCTCGGCTCTCGGCTTTGTGCCATTGTGTGCCAAGTTGCAAAGTGTATTAGGACTGTCGTTGAAGTTCGACTTCCGCTATAGTCCTTCATTTAAAGTATTAGGGAAATCTCTGCGTGAAGCCTCGGATGGATTTGAGTAAGTTTTGGCACGAGAGAATCAGGTCCCTCTGGGTTGTTCAAACATTCATTGAACATGTTTGGGACAGAAAGGTACATAACGTTGGATGCGATATCCCAGTTCAATAACTACATTAATGAACTTGCAAGCAGATCTTAAAATGGAGGGTCTCATAGCTCAGATGGAGTTCAAGTATATTCACCATTCACATCATTAATAATGTAAGATTCATTACACAAAAATGTGAAGCTGCATTTTTCTTTTTCTTTTTTCACCCAGCCTGAATATAAAGCTAAAATATTAAGTGGTGCAATTTGTTCTTGACCCAAAGCATGAACTGACGTTACATCATAACCTTCCCATATATCTGTACCCTGCAGACAAGGAAAATCATACAAGGCCACATGTTATGAAGTAAGGCAGTTGTTGTAACTTATGAGATTAACCTTGTCTCCTGAGCATATCCTATGCTGTGCATTTAAAGGGATATTACAAGTTGCTGAGTCACAATAGTGACTCGTTCCTTGTTTTCTTTAAAAAAAAAAAAAAAAGGAAGATTTAAAAGCAGAATTGTCGAGCTTATAATTTGATGTAAGCACTTGCATCAATTCTTCTGTATTATTTGAGCTGTAATCTTTTCTTCTTGTTTTTCTTTATGGTTGTGAAATTGGATATAATTTACAGAGAAAATGTTAGTAAGCTATTTTTCACACTATAAGCTCATGTTAACATTACTTTTTGAAACATTATGCAACATATGCTGTTGATGTGAGCTTGTATTGAACCTTAATTTGTCATTTTTCTTTTTATTTACTGCATGCTTGAATCTTGTGGGCATAGCTTTGTTTATAAGGTCATTTGGATTTTCATTTTGGGCAGTCAGTTGACCGCAACTTACATAGTCTAATTCAAATTAATTATCAATTTATTTCCACAGAGGGCTGAGATTTTCTAGCAAGTAAAGCTGAAGTCCTACAGCATTTTTTTTACACTTCAGCTAGCTGTTCAGAGCTTTGGTAATACTGCACAAAGAAGCCTCTGGAGAGACATTTTTTTTTTTTTTTTGTACTGTGGATTTACAAGATTTATTGCAAAGACAGCTGTGTGTCAACCACTTTGAGCTCCTGCAGGCCTCCCATCATTCCATATTACAACTCCTTTGAACATTAGTGTACTTCACTCTGAGCTGCTGACATGCCGTGTGAATCTGAGGATGTAAAATTATACACATTTAAGCACAACTGCTCGGCATTAGGTGCGAGATGAGAGGCTGTAAAGATGCATTGTGGAGTTTGCTGAATATCAAGAGCCGCGTGATTCACCACGGTGTTGAAGGTGCAATGCCAGTGTTTCCTCCCCATTGATGTGCCTGAAACTTATGATCTCTTACCACGCAAACTCATGCCAGTTGCAAAGAATGATAGGCTTTGAGTGAACTATGAGAAAATATACAGTATCTAAAAAAAAAATCACACGGAACTAATCTAAAAATCAGTATAAGGGTAACCTTACATAAAGATTATATTATTAATTCCTAAATATAAAAGGTTACAAAAGGATTTTACAGCCTGATGCCATAAGAGCTTTTTTTAACTTCTGATTGCCATTGGAGGACATTGACATTGTAGGAAAAGATTTTTATGCTCCTGTGATGTCATACTGTGGTCTACAGCCAAAATGCTTTGGAATTGAATGTAGTCACACTTGACTAATTCTGGGTCACTGAGAACGAAAATTATGCTGAAAATTGTTAATTGGCTCTAGGCTGTTGGGTCAGTATATACACAACAGTATGAACAGCCTTTAAGCTGTTTTGTGTTTTCTGCAAAATGACAATGTTTTGCCATCAATTCCAGTTGGTCATGGAGTC
Source organism: Megalobrama amblycephala (assembly GCF_018812025.1). NCBI lineage: Eukaryota > Metazoa > Chordata > Actinopteri > Cypriniformes > Xenocyprididae > Megalobrama > Megalobrama amblycephala. The sequence goes on from NC_063044.1 coordinate 40,910,622, forward strand.
CATATGAAGGAAACGTATGATAACTTGAAACATCATAAACTATGAGCAACATCAGTGGCAGCTTTGTGGCAATTTGAAGACTGTTGCTCTCTTGTTTGATCTGCAGATGATACACAACGTATTGCTGTTTTCTCTGCGAATGGGATAGTTGTGCAAGAGATTCCCACTAAATCAAGAATGACTGGCCACTACCTAGGAGGAAAAGTGTTCAACATCCACCTCTTGTTGAATCAAGGAAGATTTTGTTACCACGCTTACACATCAAGTTGGTTCTGATGAAGAACTTTGTCAAGACCATGGATGAAATACAAGCAGCTTTCAAGTACTTCCATGGTAAATTACCAAGGATAAGTGAAGCTAAGATAAAGGAAGGTGTCTTTGTTGGTCCTCAGATTTGTGAACTTCTTTGAGATGATGCATTTGATCATGCACTGTGTGGCAAGGAAAAGACTGCATGCAAAGCCTTCCAGTGGCAATTAATTTTCTTGGAAACAATCAGGTAGACAACTACTGGTTGTTGGTGGAACACCTTCTCAAGGCATATAAAAGCCTTGGGTGCAACACGTCACTAAAGATTCATTTTTTGCACACTCATCTAGATTTTCTTCCAACTGAACTGCGGAGCAGAGAGCAATGAGCACAGCAAGTGATTTAACCAGGACATTGCAATTGAGAAACACTATCAGGGCAAATGAAGCCCATCAATGCTTGCAGACTGTTGCTGGATAGTGACAACAGATGCTCCATTTAATGAATACAAAAAACAAGCCATGAAGTGCTGAACTGACTAAACTATGTACATAATAGTTTTTTCCCTTTTGCTTCATAATACATTTATTTATATAACCCTTTTGCGGTGTTACATAGTACCTGTCACTTTTCCTGTTTATCTATATGTAAAATGTAAAAACCTAAATATCTTGGAAACAGTAGCCAATCATTTGTTTTAATTGACCGAGACCCATCCCTTTTAGCTACTGTTGCTATGTCTGACAAGCCATGCCGCTCTCAAGCCATACATCATTTTTCACAGAGTGAAAAATACATTGTGGAACAAAGAGGACACTGAAAACGTGCCAACAGACAAGACAGAGTAGGTTACTTTTGATATGAAACAAAGTCTCAAATGTCAAATTTTGACATTTTTAAAGAAATTTAAACAATACAATTTTGTATTGCATCTTTAAAGGGTTAGTTCACCCAAAAATGAAAATGATGTCATTAATTACTCACCCTCATGTCGTTCCACACCCATAAGACCTTTGTTCATCTTCAGAACACAAATTAAGATATTGTTGATGAAATCTGATGGCTCAGTGAGGCTTATATTGAGAGCAAAGCCATTCAACCTCTCAAGGTCCATAAATGTTCTAAAAACATATTTAAAACAGTTCATGTGAGTTCAGTGGTTCTATCTTAATATTATAAAGTGACAAGTATACATTTTGTTTGCCAAAAAAACCCAAAATAACGAATTTTCATCAATATCTATATGGGCCGATTTCAAAACACTGCTTCATGAAGCTTCTGCGCTTTATGAATCTTTTGTTTCGAATCAGTGATTCGGATTTCTTATCAAACAGCTAAACTGCTGAAATCACGTGACTTTGGCGCTCCGATTCACTGATTCGATTCGTAATTTAGTTTTTTTGCCATACAAAAAGTATTCTTGTCACTTTATAATATTAAGACAGAACCACTGAACTCACATGAACTGTTTCAAATATGTTTTTAGTAGCTTTATGGACCTTGAGAGGTTCGGTGGCTTTGTTCTCAATAGAGGCCTCAATGAACCATCAGATTTCATCAACAATATCTTAAATTGTGTTCTGAATGAAGATGAACGAAGGTCTTACGGCTGTAGAACGACATGAGGGTGAGTAATAAATGACATTTTCATTTTTGGGTGAACTAACCCTTTAATGTGTCGTGACAGATCGCCTCAGTTCAAGCGGCTCGTGAACCTATCATCTCTTCCTAATTTATAGCATCAAATAAACATGAATGAACATCAGAAGGAATGTTTCAACTGTGGAAAGACGTCAGTACACACCATTTTTCAAATTCGAATCTACCAACATCTACTAACTACTAATCTACTAACTCCCCTGACTGCTTTGTCTGACAAAATGGTGGATTTGGCGTTATGATTGGTTAGATCGCCTGTCAATCAAACTACCTGCGAAGGGTCATATTTGAATTCAGCACATCAAAATACATAATAAATAGCACATTTTATCTCTGAAGCAGATGACTTCTAAACAATTGTGGACCAGTGTTATTTCTAGGATCCTATTACATCATAGGAGAACATCTCAAGCATTGAATAACACTGGCATTGTAAGAGAACATTTCTAAGCGCCTATGATATCATAAGAGAATGTTTTTTCGAGCTCCAATTGATGTAATTTGAGAACCTTTTTAAGCTCATAGGGCATGTTTACACGTGGTCACTTCATGCTTTTTCTCTAATCGGATAGCTATCCGATCATGAAAAGAAATGCCCTCCGAAACGCATTCGAGACGGATTTAAATCCAATCGCTCAAACCACTTTAGGAAGTGGTCTGAGACGCATTCCAGACAAAACTGAACAGGCCTAAATGTTGTTGAAACTACATATGTAAATTTTACTCCTCTCAAAAATACAAAAAAAAAATAAACGTGAGAGCGTGTTATAGGTGAAATAAATATAACATGTTTTAGCCAGATATGACATCGCTACTGCATTACGCATCACAACCGATGAGTAGCCTACCTCTTCAGCAAGCCAACGCGCAAACTGCTGCAAATGAACCTGAAAGTAGGCTAGGTCGCAGATGCTCAACCAGTGTTGCCATGTCCGCGCTTTTCCCGTGGAATTGGTCTACTTTAATACTGTTGCCGCGGGTTGTTTTTCATGTCCGCGGGTTGAAGCGACCCCAAATAACATGATATTTAGCACCTGGAATGTGAATTTTACCAGGGGAACCCTGCCAAAAATGTGGATTTGACCCCCCAGAATGTGATTTATTTTATTTTTTTTTTTTTTTGGGGTACCCCCCGAAACACTATTGGGCTGGTTTTGGACTAGTTTTGGGCAGGTTTTGCCATGAAAATCTAGTAGAACATTTTAAACTACTATGACATCATAATAGAACATGTTTAAGCTCATATGACATCATAATAGAACATGTTTAAGCTCATATGATGTCACAGGAGAACATTTTTATGCTCCTCCTACTGCTATGGTGAACATTGGCATTGTAGGAGAATATTTGTAAGCTCCTACAATGTATGACATCATAAGAGAAAATTTTAAGCTCCTTTAATGTCATAGAAGGGACAACAGCTCTTTTGAGAACATTGATGTTGTAGAAAGGCATTTTTGGCTCCTATGATGCGTTGAAGAACACTAGCTCAAAAATTTAGGTGTCAGTGACCACATTGGACTACACTGACATTGTACAACACTTTGAATCTCTTACAGAGCAGTAGGTATGCTGTAGAGAACAATTAAAAGTTATTGCTAGAACCAATAAAAGGACCATCAATGTGTCCAAAGATTTTTAAGAACCATATAGCAAATTCAAAACTCTTGAATACAGAAGCAAGAAATTATTCTTGACAGTAAAAGGGTTCATTTCCAAACTTAGGATGCTGTAAAGACCTATTCAAAAGTAGGTACAGAGAGGGAGAGAACCAGCAACATGATTGATTCTTCAAGCCTGTCAGCACATTAGTAGGGATGAAAACAAATCCAGGGTCAGAGTTGTACGGCAGGCCGTGAAGAATCTTCTCTTCCTCTTCCTCCTGCAGTTCCTGCCAAGGAAGGGATCAAAGCTGCAGCAGCGGCTCCATGACTGCGCCGTCCTCCGTCAGCTGAGCGTACATGTCAGCCGTGATGAAAAGTCATGATTTTATGGGTGAAAATGAGATTTATGAATGTGTTCATTGCAAAATACATTTGTGAGTTACAGTAGCTGTGAATTTGGCAGGGTGGTTTGGATCTGTGAGGAGAAGCCAAAAACAATGACAGTAACATGGAAGGAATTTGGTTGAAATAATCCTCTCTTTTTTTATCTGGCTGATGCATCCTACAAAACTGAAACAGATTACAAAATGTACAGAGTATGAGCACAACACTCTGCCCCTCTGACTGGCTATCCTATTTGATTTGGCAGGATATTAATCATTTGTGTCAATAAAAAGCGTAGTGAATGCAAATATCCGGGCTAGCCGTCAATAAGTAACCATGAAACCAGTGCAAATTAACCTCTAAATGTCATGGGAAAACCCAATACCAAATCCATTATCCACTGATAGGTAGAAAATGCTCATATTACTGTTGCTCCAGAGACGGAAGAAGAAGAAAAAAGACCCCTTCAATGCCTCAGAGAAGAGACTTGTTCAGATTCCAGCCTCCAGTGTTATAAACGACACCAGAAACTGCTGCTTTCATTACTTACGTCAACATGATGAAACTATGAGCAAGTGCAAAAACCAGCAGCACAATCACTTTGGTGCATCACCGATGATTTTGTTCTGTGTGAGCTTCTATTGCTGCACTGCAAAAATCATTTTCCTAATCAGTCGTTTTGTCTTGTTTTCCAAAAAAAAAAAAAAAAAAGAAATTTACAAATCATAGTATGCACAACAATATGCAACATTATATTCTCCCAAAATAAGTCTTATAGGGATAGTACACCCTGGGAAAAAAAAAAAAAATTCTGTCATTTACTCACCTTCATGTCATTCCAAACTCTCATGAATGAGTCAAGTAGTGATATTCAATTTTAGCAACTAACAACTTACATTTCGGTCTGTTACTTACACATCTGTTACTTACACAAAGCAATTCTTCAGTGTTAGGGGTATCGCATTACAAGTAACGAGTTACATAATCAAATTACTTTTTCAAGTAACTAGTAAAGTAACACATAACTTTTTCAGTTTACAACAAAATATCTAAGTTACTTTTTCACATTTATTGACTGACAGCCCTCCTGTCCCCATGTTGAGAGAAATAAAGTGCTGAGGTGTTGTGTGCGCTGTGTGAACATGATGCTTATTGTAGCTCAAGGCTAAATGTGAATATGCATTTACTCGTCTCACTTGCACAAAAACATTCAGTATTCCTCAAAATGAATAAAAACTCAGAATCTCAGAATTGTATGCAAACCTGTAATAATTAACTATATTAATGCTGCCTTCAGCTGCTATCGGAAATGTGATAATTCCCACTTCTGAAGTCATGATTACAAGCTCATCGCATTCAAGTTTCGAAATGGGATGGCATTCATATGCAATTTTTACCTAGGAAACTCGTATTTACGATAATTCCGAGAGCATGTGAAGGCAGCATTAATTCCACAAATATACTTTATGTATTTAATCTCACTTTATTAACCAGTGTCTTTGCTGCTGACCTTCAATTATCTAATTCAAGCTAATATTATCAATTATCTAATAAGCAAAAATTACTTTAGATTTAGAAATAAGAGTGTTAAACTTCCTTCTCCTGTATCCTATTCTTCTTCAATTAGAATGGCAGCACAGCTGCAAGGTTTGTTTGAGCTGCGCCCTCTACCGTACAGGCGTAAATATGCATTTCCTTCAGCCTGAGGCTACGTTATTTTCATAAACGGACATTTCAATCTCTCCGGTTTCAAAAATAACATTGTGCACACATGTCAGTTTTCAGAAAAGTGTTCATTTACACGTACCCGTGTATATATGCCTATATACATGGGTTTCATGTGACGTCACTGTATTCTATCGCCGCCATATTTGGGACCGGTCACAGCTGCGCGCCCTGTTTAAGTCTATGGTGACAGCAGCTACAACTACCAGAGGAAGGCCAACGAAACGCTTTCAGAAGGTTCACAACAAGTTTATAATATATCTTGGATATGTGGTGCTGTTAGCCGTTTCAACAGTCGTCAGAACTACAAATTTATTTGATCCCAAAGTAGTTAGATCGGCAGAATTATTGGCTTCATTCAGAAGGGACCACACCACTGGCAGCCAAACAGCAATGCACAACATTAATAACTGCTGGGACTGTCATTTACGTAACATTATAACGAGGACACTATTGTAATAAAATGTTGTGAATTCTCTGTGTTGTTGTTTCAGCGTGTTGTTGTGGTAAGAGCGCGTCGACTGAGTTAAACATTGATTACATAACTTGTTCAAACTTCACTTGTGCATTCGCGTCATTTTGTACAGATAAAACTTATTAATTTTATTAAGTATAAATATCTGATTATTCTCATAAAGGATGTGTTTCGTTGAGGTAAATAACCCACAGAGCTGATGATCATCTATAGCTTCAGTGCGAGCGCTCAAAAAGACAAAACATTAATATGATTGGGACTGTCTTCTTCTTATACATGATATTATAATCGTATATACTTGTAAAATAACGTTGTGAATTATTTGGGCTTATTTGCTGTGTTTCGGAGTTTCAATGAGGTTACTTCAAGTTCATCTGTGCGTGATTTTGTGCAAATACTAGTTGTAATATTATTTTTATTTTGTATTAATATCTGGATTATTTTATATAGGATGTGTTCCGTTGATTAATTAAAAAGTTGAAAGTTAATTAACTTTCAGTTTATGGGTTTTTTTTATTCTCTTCAGCTTCAGCGTGCGCAGCTCAAACAGCAATGATTAAGTCATTAAAATGTTTAACGTTACTACACAGTATTATTAAAACTTTAATATTTCTTTTAGAAAACGAATGCATTATTTTTAATAACTAGCTCTTATATTCTAGTATTATTTTCATCAACACATAGTTTGATTAATAATAAGGATCATGAACAATAACAGATTTTTTTTTGTATACAATAACATCAATAACAGATTCATTTTGATAACAGTATTATTTGAGCTGCGCGCGCTGAATGAACACCCGTAAACTGAAGCGCTTTGCTAGAAGGTTAATTAACTCAACAGGACACATCCTATGGTAATTCATATATATTTATACAAGCTATACATAAAATTACAACTTATATTTGCACAAAATCATGCACGCATGTACTTGAACTAAGTAATGTAGTCAGCTGGTGTCGTGAATTTGTTCATCCTGTAACACGCCGAAACACAGCAACTAGAATTCATAATATTTTCAAATAAATCAAATAAATTTGAAGTTCTGACGACTGTTGAAACGGCTAACAGCACCACATATCCAAGATCTATTATAAACTTGTTGTGAACCTTCTGAGAGCGTTTTGTTGGCCTTCCTCTGGTAGTTGTAGCTGCTGTCACCATAGACTTAAACAGGGCGCGCAGCTGTGACCGGTCCCAAATATGGCGGCGGGCATAGCGGAAGTGACGTCTTTGAAACCCATGTATATGTACCCGTGTATATATGCCATATATATGTTTCTCTGCATTTATTATAAAGCAGGTTAGAGTGTTATCCCATCAAGAATATTTTATGGAAATCGTGTAATTTAGAAATCCAGCTAATATTAAAGCGGAACTCAGTAAGATTTGCGAAGCTCCCCCTACAGTTTCCTTCAGTGAATCACACTGTAAATACTCCAAGCGCAGCTCTGGACTACAACGACTACAACGCTCACCAGCGCAGTAGTTTTGCAAATACAGTACAAGAAAGAGGAGGTGGGTAATTTGCAAATACAGTACACTTGATGGAGGTGGGTAATTTTCGAAATTGTCTAATAAAGTCATAATATATACATTGTTTTTGAATTACCGTAAAGCATTTTGTCACTCTCGCGTGAACGTGAACATGAGGCGAGATTGTTTCGGGTCGGTGCAGCTCAAGTTGCAAGTGATGTTTTCTGGCGTAGACGTGCCAGAGGGGGTTAGTGCACACCTCAAATACACCACTACAAGTCAATTAACCATCATAAGGACTTAGAAAACTATTTATGAAGGTAAAAAAAGTTACTTAGTTCTGCTTTAAAAGTAATGTCACACACCAATATATGCCGTCAAGAGCATGCCAAACCTGTAGGTGGCGGTGTAACGCGAAGCTCAAGTCCACGTAAGCCAATCATAGCAACGAATAATACACAAGAAGAGTTTGCACCAACATAAATGCATAAATAGCAACGAATAACAACATAAATGCGACTGCTACTCTAAACGCTTCCTTGATCACATGCGAGTTCTGGCGCATACTGTGACGTTGGCTGCCTAAACACCCGTTTGTCTCAGTTTACATGCAAACGTGCAAATGAAGATTTTCAAAATCTCCACTCTGGCCGGAGTTTTTAGAAAGACTCGTTTTCAGAGGCGAATTCTCTGTTTGCGTGTAAACGAAGAGCGCAAATGAAGGCAAATGTCTCAGTTTTTCAAAATAAAACGGGGCCTGAGGCTTATTGATTCACACTTTTGGTGTGAAAGGGCCTTAACCTTTGCCAAAAATAGCACTTTTTTGTTATTATTAAAGAACAAACACGCCCAGCCCAGGTGTGAAAAATATAATGCATTACTTTTTATAAGTAACGCAAATTAGTTACTTTTTTAGGGAGTAACGTAATATTGTAATGCATTAAAAGTAATTTTCCCCAACACTGCAATTCTTACACAAAGCGAGACTTGGAAAATAACAAAATATTGTGCTGTAATAGGGCGTTCACACTGAATGTGTTGTTTATGCCTTAAAACAGAGGTCTTCAACCCTGCTCCTGGGGACCCACTGTCCTGGAGAGTTTAAGACCTCTGCCTTAAAAATGTGAAATGCAGGCCAGTGGAATGGAAAAAATGCAAGGTTTTAAGATGGTTTTTTTTTTTCTTTTCTATTTTTAAAAAGCCTGTTCACTCCAAGGATGATAACTATAATTTTAATAATCGTTGTCTGTGAGAATAGTGAAGTCACTATAACAGTTACGGAACAGAGGATCAATATAGTTGGAATCACTTTCAGAATATTTTTTTTTTTCAACTAATGAACAATAGAAACATTGACAGCCAATCACAATCCATCTTGCTTCAAAGAGCTTGAGCATTTAAAGCATCAGGCAATGAAACTACAGCATAAGCTTATAATAAACAGAACATTATTGTGCATTAGTGCGGATGCTAATATAAAAACGCAAAAACATTCGAATGGAAGTAAAGCTGCTTTGAATTCATTTGTATTGAATAAAGCTCTATATAACCAAACTTGATTTGACATAAAAGTTGTGTGGACCACTTTCATGCTCCTTTTGTGTCCTTTTCGAGTCCCAGTTCAATGCAATTTGCATGGCAATGAGCTGCCAGCACAGTCTTCAGAGTATCTTCAATCATGCTCCACAGAAAGTCATGCTGGTTTGGAAAAACATTGAGGTTGAGTAAATGATGACAGAATTTTAATTTCCGGATGAACTATCCATTTAATATGCTATGCAATTTTGCTTCTCAAGACCAAACTACTGATTAAGAAAATGATTTTTTTTTTTATTTTAATTTTCTTTCTGCCATGGACATATAGGAGAGTTTTTCCACCGTGTGAAACGTGTGTAAAGTTTGGCTGTTATCCTCTACTTTCAGCCCGTTACTGTGGCAGACACCTCTCTAACGTGGAGTCTATTTACGAGCGCACCCTCTAATCCATTAAAAGGGATTCATGCGCAAACTAATGTTTCTCTGCATAATTTTAATGGCACAAAGCTCTTCAGTGTTAACCTTACCAGCCAAGCTTTATTATAAAGCAGGTTAGAGCGTTATCCCATCAAGAATATTTTATGGAAATTGTGTAATTTAGAAATCCAGCTAATATTAAAAGTAATGTCACACACCAAGGTCCTAATATTCATAAGCGCTTGTTTCATGCGTCTCATTAAGTGTTTATATTGTGTTGCGTCGGTGAACTGAATGACTCCAAAGTCTTTGATAAGGTCACTCAGCTTTTTTGCAGCGTTTGTGCTGTCGCAGTTGTACAGTGACTCCGTTTCGGAAACCAGATCCGAAAATTTTTGGTAAGCCGCGGTGATTCAACCAGTGACAGGTCATCTTAAATCGGCCATTGAAGTGTTGATGATAAGCCTTGGGAGAATCCATGTCACTGCTGTTCTCTTCAATGACAATATCAACACAAATGTCAACACTGAGGTGGGCCGGGATGCCTGAGTAATACGTGACATGGGCGGTCTGGCGTTTTCTGAGCCGCTCGGCTTTGTTATTATCCGGCTGGGTTTCTAGAGACCACTCCATTGGCCATTCTGACTATAGAGGGGTCGCATGTACATATATGCTTTGTTTAGATGCATAATGCTCAATATATTCATTGCTGTTTTTGCGCCTGCTCCAAACTTCCAAATTTATTTCTCTGTGACATTTCAAGATTGATCCCTTGTTTCTTCTCTATATGTCTCTTCCCGAGTTATTAAAGACATATGAGTCTCTATTTAAAATGAAGAGGCTGTGTTATGCTCTTTGGAATTATATTTCATTATAGTCCATATGAGAAATTTGGTGTTTGTTTGCGGAGACGGTGAAGCTCTTGAGCAATACAGAATTCTTTTGCATATATTACTCAAGGGTATTACCCAGCAAGCCAAAATATACTTCCTCACCATTCAAACCGGCTTACTCTCCCTCAGCCACTTAAAGGAATTATGACAGATGAGCTGTTCCAGAACAACATAATTTGTGTGTTTATGTGTGTATTGTCTAAGACATGCAAATTGTTTGCTTCCCATTGGTTTCGTCTGTGTGGTGTAAAAGGCTTCCAGCGCCTGTGTTTTAAAAGCCTCGCCTGGATCGGCTTGTTTCCGTGTTGTCTTTGGCTCATGCGTATGCATTTTTCATGTGTAGATAACACTGACGAACTTGTTTGCCTTCTCATGATAAGATTCTCTTTGGAGCATTTGGCAAATAAAGAAAATATATACTTGATGTTTTCAAACCATGCGAATGGTGCCTCAGCATCTCAGTGGCAAGCTTTTCATATTACTTACTAAAGCTTGAGTAAAGAGTATATTATTAGAGCAGATCCATTAATTCCTGCATGTAGACACAGGGCTTGTGCAGAAAACATTGCCAGGCTCATTTGTGCTATTTCTCTTGTTTTACATTCAGCTCTCTCTGCACAAGTGTCTCTGGTACTGCAGTGAAATGCATCCTGACATTTCACAAATCTATTTGTTATGAGAAAGGTTATTTAGTTTCCTTGTTGTTCGGCTCATTGAACCGCACAGGGGCCGCGCGCTCAAACCAGACGAGGGTTGTCTAACCACCGCACAAGCTTTCGTATTCCCATTGGCTGCACTTTGAGATGGCTGATTGATATGTTCAAACAAGACACTGGCCATTTATTGTACTCTTGGCTCATGCGTTGCCAAAAAACATTAAAGCAGCAGAGCTCGTCTGGTGTTCCATGAAGAATTCCACATCGTCTGCAAGTGGACTAGCTAATTAAAAAAATATATGTATAATAATAATAATAATAATAATAATTATTAAATAAATACGTAAATAAAAAGACATGAATTAAGATAAAATAAAATAATATAAAATAAAATTAATTAATTAATTAAATAGTTCAAAATTTTAGGTCTTTTTTTCTCTTTGGGGTGAATAAATTAATACTTTTATTCAGCAAGGATGTATTAGATTGATCAAAAGTGACAGTATTTACAGTTATGCCTTTTCTAAAAGATCTATGATGTTTTCCACAAAAATATGCAACATTGATAATAATCAGAAATGTTTCTTGAGCATCAAATCATCATATTAAAATGGTTTCTGAAGGATCATGTGACACTGAAGACTGGAGTAATGATGCTGAAAATTTAGCTTTGACATCACAGGAATAAATTACATTTTATAACATATCAAAATAGAAAACAGTGATTTGTGCTGTGTTTTTTGATCAAATAAATGCAGCCAGCAAATGCAGCCAGTCACTGTGCCCTCTCACCTCTTGATCCTAGCCCCGGAGCGGGCGCACAGATTTTAGTTTGTGAGCTACTGCCCTGGGAAGATCTCCCACTCAGAAGTACGAGATAGGGAGTGGAGGCTGTCACATACATGGATTAAAAACAAATTGTTTTCATTTCGGGGTTAATTCTTAACAAAAATTATTATTTTTTTTTCGTTCAGCCAGATTCCAGAGTGAAATAAAAGAATGGAATAGCACTAATTTGCTTTATAATGAGAGTTTGTGCTAATAATATTTGAAGATAACAATAAAAAGTCAGAGACAGATGCAGTTGTAACCTAAACATGTTATTTGTTTAGCTATTTAAATGGTCTCCGTACAGCATTAGAGCTGTCAGCACAGTGTGGGCTGCATATCTTCAGTTGCAGATGCTGCCTTTAGCTTCAGATAATGATTCTAAATATCATTTAGAACTCGCTTTATTTTCCTCATTCATCTGAAATAAAATTACATTATTAATAAAAATGTATATATACAATTATTTTATTGTTAAATTATTTGTTCACTAAATTATAGCTTAAATTATTATAGGTAATGTGATTTGTTGTGATTTTTTTATTTTTTATTTATTCGTTGACATTTTATTGTCATACGATAAATTCTGACAATTAAAACAAAAACCAGGCTTGTATATTTATGACATCAGTTAAAAGGTTAGTTCATCCAAAAATGAAACTTTTGTCACTAAATACTCACCCTCATGTTGTTCCACAAAAACAAAATAACGACTTATTTAGTGATGGCCGATTTCAAAACACTGCTTCAGGAAGCTTCAGAGCATAATGAATCAGCGTGTCGAATCAGCTGTTCGGAGCGCCAAAGTCACGTGATTTCAGCAGTTTGGCAGTTTGACACCCGATCCGAAACATGATTCGACACAGAAGAATCATAACGCTTCGAAGCTTCCTGAAGCAGTGTTTTGAAATCGGCGATCACTAAATAGGTCATTATTTTGTTTTTTTGGCGCACCAAAAATATTCTTGTCGCTTTATAATATTAATATTGAACCACTGTACTCACATGAACTGATTTAAATATGTTTTTAGTACATTAATGGATCTTGAGAGAGGAAATGTCATTGCTGGCTATGGAGGCCTCACGGAGCCATCGGATTTCATTAAAAATATCTTAATTTGTGGTCTTACGGTTGTAGAATGACATGAGGGTGAGTAATTAATGACAGAATTTTAATTTTTTGGGTGAACTAACCCTTTAACCACCACATTCAAGGTCCAGAAAGGTACTAAAGACATCGTTAAAACAGTTCATGTGACTACAGTGGTTCAACCTTAATGTTATGAAGCGACAAGAATTTTATTTGTGCGCCAAAAAAAAAAAAAAGCGACTGTATTCAACAATATCTAGTGATGGCCGATTTCAAAACACGGCTTCATGAAGCTTCGAAGCTTTACGGATCTTTTATTTCGAATCAGTGGTTCAGAGCGTGTCAAACTGCCAAAGTTATGTGAACTATTGAAATTTTGAAACGCTTACGACGTAACGAAGCCTCGTTTACTGAAATCACATGACTTTGATGCTCTGAACCACTGATTTGAAGCAAAAGATTCGTAAAGCTTTGAAGCTTCATGAAGCAGTGTTTTGAAATCGTCCATCACTAGATATTGTTGAATAAAGTTTTTTTTTTTTTTTTTGGCGCACAAAAAGTATTTTCGTCGCTTAATAACATTAAGGTTGAACCACTGTAGTCACATGAACTGTTTTAAATATGTCTTTAGTAGCTTTCTGGGCATCGGATTTCATCAAAAATATCTTAATTTGTTTTCTGAAGATGAACGAAGGTCTTACGGGTGTGGAACGACATGAGGGTGAGTAATAATGGCAGAATTTTAATTTTTGGGTGAACTAACCCTTTAACGTTGAAGTGGCCCACCACCTGAAAAACTTTGAGAACCACTGCAGTAAAGTTTTCAGCTTCTGGACATGTTGGATTTATCATGGAGCCCCTGTGGTGGGAATGGTCAGAGGTGGGAATATTTAACACAGGGAGGGATTTCTCCCTTTGAGAGTGCTAATTACTAACTGAGGACAACTCTGTCCCCATCACTCACTCTGTCACTCAATATTAATACGGCCACGCATTGATGTCTGGCAAGCTGTCTAGACATCACCTGAGCCATTAATCAGAGCTGCGTTAAAGCAGAGACGCATCTAACTACACAGGCTACCGTTAGATAACCAGAACTAGTCTCCATAGCACAACCAATGACTGACTAATACAACCCCGATCAGCCTGCTTAAAGTCCTGTGTTAACATTTTAAATCTACGGGCTCATAAAAGGTTAGTGCAAGGAAACGTTGCACTAGCATTTCCCCAAATCACACACTCCTTGATTTGCAATTCCAAAAAAATCTGGTACATAAATAGAGCTTCACGGCCACGGCGTGAAACCAACTAAAAAACCTTGAATAGATTGTGAATTTTAAAGTCAAGATCAAATGAAAATCGCACAAAGGAGGCAGCAAGTGGAATTGAAAGTGTGATACAGAAGAGGGGGGTGTGGATAAATACAGGATTAGACTCCGCAGGCCTGGTTCCCACAGATTGCCTGAAACGGGGGTTACAGATTTAAAGCAGGTACCGGTTGTTGACAGGTTCAGTTGTGCACCCCCCCATTTTCTGCATGTCTTACACATTAAAGCAGACCCATGTCAAAACCTGTTTACATGTAATCAGAAGGACTGTAACATGTTCTGCTGTGCCACACATGGGATGATGTGACAGTTCGACTCTCTTTGTTTCTGGAGGGGTTGGACTGACGGCGCTGACAGAGATCATTTTGTTCTCCAGATTCTCTAAACAAATACAAGCTACAAGCTCCTGTTTTTAGTTTTCACACTTTTTCTTAAACTCTTTGCTTCAATTTCTTTACATACTAACAGGTTAGGGCTTGCTTTCCTGTGCGTCAGCAAGTTTAGCAGCTCCGTGTTTAATGGGATAAGGAGGGACATGTGGCTCACTTCAATCCCAGGCCAATTGAGTGTTTTTAATGCAATTTGTGGACTAGCCTCTGCTAGTAGGATTTGTTCCATACTGTTAGATGTGGAGTCAATTACACAGTATCTCTGGAGTGAATTTAGAGGAATTGCTCATCTAGCTATAAAGATGCTTATGACTAGTATTGAATATGTGAGCTTGACATGACAGTTTGAAGTCTCTACTTCAAACTATTTGTAGAGGAGACGGGGACTGTTGTAACACTTCACATCTTCTTCAACATCTGTTTTTTTTTTTTTTTTTTGCAGTATGAATAATATAAAAATATCATATAAACTCAATATAATATTCTTATATCTGTCTGCTAAAAAATTAAGTAGATTAGGAATCTACTACATCTTCCTAAACCGTGTAAATTAATGTCAGAAACACATGATCTCCAGTTTAAATTTTGTGCATGAATTTGGTGATCAATTTTACTTATACCATCACCCATCACCAAAATCCATCCTTATTAAAAAATAAAAATAAAAAAAATAACTGAGTTCAAAATGCCAAACATAAAGGCCGTAACCATGTCTTGGACATTGGGGTTTAAATAATAAAAGATTGAAAGGGATTTCAGGAATAAAGAAAAAGAAATAAGAACAGTTAAAGAAGTTATAGGTTTAATATAGCCTAGTTGTGAAATAATATTTTATTTAAAAATATGCTCACATTCACTCTTATTTATGTCAAATATGTCAAAAACACTAAACATTTCTTGCCTCGTTACATTCAGTTATGAATTACATGGATCATGTAAATTTTACATATTTTTATCTCAAAATGGTGAAAACAAAAACATATCTATCCTAAAACAGTAAATGTTTTGCTATTTAAATCTGTGTATATTAAAAGAGGCAAGGATGTAGAGATACATTCAAGCTATTTTAAGGCATGAAGAAACTTTTCACAGAAAAAAACAAAAAAAAAACTTTTAAATATGTCATTTTGATGATCAAAGATGAGTTTTCAGGGATAAAATTATTGACTACAGAGTTGCGCGTAATGGAGGCCAGCAGAGCACCGTCAAGAATACTGAGGGGTACAATTTGGCCATTTCTAATTATTGATATTGATATAATAAATCAGTATCACTTTTGTAAGAGTATTTTATGGCCATATACAGGCTTTATTAAAAAAAAAAGGTTTAACAAACAAGAATTTAATATTCAGTAACTTACATTTTAGATGCAATATTGGCAGTTACTTTGTCTGTTTTTGGTCTGCCAATGAAAATTATTCCAAACCTAGCCACTAAAGATCCACTGCAACACATGTAGTGCTGTTTCGCTCCTGAATGATGTGTTTTTGAATGAACTGGAGTGAAAGATTCACTGACTCACTCATAAAGACTCTTGTTTCATTCCTGATTAATTCTGTATTTTTAAACAGTTGAGTGATTAATTCAATGATACACCCCAAAAGACTCTTGTTTTGACACTTGAATGAATCAGTGTTTTGAGCGAGTTTTAACTTAAGTCACTTGTCGTGACCTTTCTGGCGTAATGTAACCTGCAGAAACAGTCACTGAAAAATTCCAATCACTAATGCACAGAATAATTAAATAAACACTCCTGAAACGCTTCTATATGTACACATGAATATAATTAATATGAACAATATGGTAAATTACAATAACAATGTGCTGCTCTACAACATAATTGTATACATGGCTAAATGTTGTTTATAGGCCTATATGTTGAACGCTGTAAAGTGTGGTGTTATTTTGTGTTTTGGCTTTTTGATTGTGCTGTTTATCTTCTCAGCAAGTGCATGCCCTGTAAAACGTTCTGCCTGTGTGTTTGTGTTGTGGAGAAGAGGTTCCCTAGTGCCCTAAGTGTTATATCACACACATCTCACACCCCCAGCTGGAGCTCCATACATTAATGTATAAACTGCTTGTGCAGACTCAGCTATTGTTTGTTTGTAAGCTAGAGGCCATATCAGTGGGGAGCACTACAAGCATGCAGGCTCACATTCAGATGGAGGTATACGCGCATTAAGTGACATCAAATCGTCCTTGTGTCCATATTTTCATTAAAATTAGTGTGTAATGTTGTTCCATGCATCATGTTTTATGCAGTATTTTATGCATTCTGTTAAAATGCAAATGCACTTAAAATGTAAATATATGTTTAGATTTTTTTAATGGATTATTCAATTTTCCAAAACAAAACGGGAAAAGAGCCGTAAAAGCCACGCATTTGAGCTCCGTCCAGAGAGAGAAAATGAGCCTGAGGAATGTGCATGAATCACCATCAGAATCAAGGCACTTATTCGCTAAACGAGGGTCTACTTTGTTTAGACCCAGCAGTAAATAGAAAGCCTTCACTCCTTAATATCGTTATTATTGAAAATGTTCTATATGATTAATCATAGATTTGAAGCACCCCCAATGACTTACCGGATAATGTTAACAAATAATTCTCCCTCGAGGGGTTCTATTAATAATTTTCATATTCTTTCCAAATATTATTCCACCCACCTGCTGGGTAAGATTCATTTTTTTTTCTTTCGTTTTGTGATCATACATTATTTAGTCCCGTGCCACATCTAATAAATGATGTTGACATATGCTCTAGGAGGGAGCAGAGCCTGGAAATGTTGGATGATAAGCTTCTTTGCATTCACACTGGATCCAATTTTGTCCTATCAGTGCGTGTGTGTAGGGCTGCAGACATAGTCCACTAGGCCCTGAGATGTCCTGGGGCTTGTGATTAGTGAAAGCAGCGCCGAGGAAAAAAAGCATGAGGCGGAATCAGCAAGGGACTTGAAAAACAGAGCCCACGAAACTGTCCTATCACAACTGCTATCAGCTGTCACAGTAATGTTCCCCCATTGCTGTCGAGTGCTTGATTTCCAATTTCCTTTCAATATCTGCGTATATTTTTTTGTATTTCATCAGGCCGTCTGCTATCTTGTGTTTGTTTTTATTTACCCTTGGGAGGTTATTGCATTGATCTGCTATTTCTGCTGTTTGTGTTCAATCGATTCACACTTGCTAAGAAATAATCATTATTTATGTATGTAATTATGTCTCTTAGTCTCTTTTTTAAATGGAATTATGCTATGAAAAGTATAGATAATGAAAATATTTTAAATCTTATAAGTTATACATGTTAGACTTAGAAAATAATAACATTTTAATGTAATATACAGTAAAACTATTTTTACTATTTCACGTATTGTTTAATGTCTGCAAATTTATATATATATATATATATATATATATATATATATATATATATATATATACAATATGCATACACATACATATACACATATATGCAGTGTGTATATATATATATATATATCAAGTAAACCTTTGTTGATTTTATATATATACAGTGGGTACGGAAAGTATTCAGACCCCCTTAAATTTTTCACTCTTTGTTATATTGCAGCCATTTGCTAAAATCATTTAAGTTAATTTTTTTTCCTCATTAATGTACACACAGCACCCCATATTGACAGAAAAACACAGAATTGTTGACATTTTTGCAGATTTATTAAAAAAGAAAAACTGAAATATCACATGGTCCTAAGTATTCAGACCCTTTGCTCAGTATTTAGTAGAAGCACCCTTTTGATCTAATACAGCCATGAGTCTTTTTGGGAAAGATGCAACAAGTTTTTCACACCTGGATTTGGGGATCCTCTGTCATTCCTCCTTGCAGATCCTCTCCAGTTCTGTCAGGTTGGATGGTAAACGTTGGTGGACAGCCATTTTTAGGTCTCTCCAGAGATGCTCAATTGGGTTTAAGTCAGGGCTCTGGCTGTGCCAATGAAGAACAGTCAAGGAGTTGTTGTGAAGACACTCCTTCATTATTTTAGCTGTGTGCTTAGGGTCATTGTCTTGTTGGAAGGTAAACCTTCGGCCCAGTCTGAGGTCCTGAGCACTCTGGAGAAGGTTTTCGTCCAGGATATCCCTGTACTTGGCCGCATTCATCTTTCCCTTGATTGCAACCAGTCGTCCTGTCCCTGCAGCTGAAAAACACCCCCACAGCATGATGCTGCCACCACCATGCTTCACTTGTTGGGACTGTATTGGACAGGTGATGAGCAGTGCCTGGTTTTCTCCACACATACCGCTTAGAATTAAGGCCAAAAAGTTCCATCTTGGTCTCATCAGACCAGAGAATCTTATTTCTCACCATCTCGGCAAACTCCATGCAGGCTTTCATGTGTCTTGCACTGAGGAAAGGCTTCCGTCGGGCCACTTTGCCATAAAGCCCCGACTGGTGGAGGGCTGCAGTGATGGTTGACTTTCTACAACTTTCTCCCATCTCCCGACTGCATCTCTGGAGCTCAACCACAGTGATCTTTGGGTTCTTCTTTACCTCTCTCACCAAGGCTCTTTGTTTGGCCGGACGGCCAGCTCTAGGAAGGGTTCTGGTCGTCCCAAACGTCTTCCATTTAAGGATTATGGAGGCCACTGTGCTCTTAGGAACCTTAAGTGCAGCAGAATTTTTTTTTTGTAACCTTGGCCAGATCTGTGCCTTGCCACAATTCTGTCTCTGAGCTCTTCAGGCAGTTCCTTTGACCTCATGATTCTCATTTGCTCTGACATGCACTGTGAGCTGTAAGGTCTTATATAGACAGGTGTGTGGCTTTCCTAATCAAGTCCAATCAAACACAGCTGGACTCAAATGAAGGTGTAGAAACATCTCAAGGATGATCAGAAGAAATGGACAGCACCTGAGTTAAATATATGAGTGTCACAGCAAAGGGTCTGAATACTTAGGACCATGTGATATTTCAGTTTTTCTTTTTTAATAAATCTGCAAAAATGTCAACAATTCTGTGTTTTTCTGTCAATATGGGGTGCTGTGTGTACATTAATGAGGAAAAAAAAATGAACTTAAATGATTTTAGCAAATGGCTGCAATATAACAAAGAGTGAAAAATTTAAGGGGGTCTGAATACTTTCCGTACCCACTGTATACATATATATTTATATTTTTATATATATATTTTACAGTTTACATAAAGTACATGTGTGTAAAGTAAAGTAAAGTAAAGATATTACAAAAGATTTCTATTTCAAATAAATGCCGTTCTTTTTAACTTTCTGTTCATCAAAAAATCCTGAAAAAAATGTATCTCAGTTTCCACAAAAAAAAACAATTGTTTTCAACATTGATAATAATCAGAAATCTTTCTTAATCATCCAATCATCATATTAGGATGATTTCTGAAGGATCATGTGACACTGAAGACTGGAGTAATGATGCTGAAAATTCAGCTTTGATCAAAGGAATAAATTACATTTTACAATATATTCAAATAGGAAACAGTTATTTTAAATGTGTGTATAAACACACACACTATACATATGTATGTATATATACACGTATCATGTGTATATATATATATATATATATATATATGTAATATGTGTGTGTGTTTATACACATTTAATAACTGTTTTATACAGCTATGGTGCTACTGCCTCGGTATATATATATATATATATATATATATATATATATATATATACACACCAACACACACCAACATGTGACCATGTTTAATGGCTTTTGATTTCTTCTTCTATCTCAATTTAATGAACCTTTGGTAATTTCAGTTTTTCAAAAGAATCGAGTAAAATGAGCTTTGCTTCCCTTGAATGTGCAAATGTTTTCAAAGATGTTCAGGGAATTTGGTTCCGAAAGCCTTGCCGGCAAATCAATTCAATCAATTCCTCTCCACCAATTGTTTGTTATTTTTCTGCTGACCACACTGCAAGGATTAATATTTGATTAGCCTTTAGGAGAAGTGGAAAGTACTTATTAACCTTATTTGTCAATCTGTCAGTGCCACTCTGTGTATTGGCCCTTGCTGCAGGCAGAGGAATAGGGAACAGGAGGAGGAGCGTTTTAATTTCCTCTGATGGCTCGCAGGGTAGCTCGCAGGTATCTCACAGGGCAGCGCCACCATAATTAGCCACTTAGGCTCGAACATGCATGCATTTGCTATCAGTTTTCCATGACTGTAATCTGATCTTTTAAAGCAGCTTGCCTGCTGTGGTGTTTGAGATCAACAAATTAGATGTACGCGTAATTATGCACCGGTAACAGACATGGTGCTTGGTGCAACGCTAAAGGCATTTTTGGGTATATGAAAAAAATTGAAATCCGAATGTTCTAGTTTTTCATATGGATGGTATAGTACGAGTCAGTATTAGAACAAATGAAACTCTCTCCAGGGACTCGGCCTCTAACAGTTTTCAGAGTTGTTGTGTGGTGTACACACCATTTCTTCCACATTGGATCAAAGTGATGTGGAGTGAATACACATTGATCCAGACTAATGAGGAAATCCTCAGCCCACACACGGATAACAGCCTCTGAGACCCGAGCGCCCCACTGTCTCAAAGAGTAGTAATATTCAAGAGCCAACAACTTTACCTCCATATCTGCTCATATAGACACCAAACAGCTTGTGTTGGACATCAGGACTGGTGCAATTGTGTCATAGGAAGGAATACTGAGAGTTGGGACTCTATTAAAAGCCCTTACCGTGCATGTGAGGGAATTTGTGTAACGTAATGAATAATAGTTTTCATTTTGACTCATTATATAGTTCTGATATATTTGAATTGGGCCTGTGGGTTGTATAATTAATAATACCTTTAATGTTTCCATTTATTTGTAAATAAATCATGCTTTATTGCAAGTAAGGTCATTTTCATTACCTTGCCAAAGTAGGAAGGCAAAACATTTCAATTCCCTTATTTGAAAATTGATAAGTACGGCTCCTTGCAAAGACTCGCTCATTTTTCATTACTAATTTTAATTAAGTCGTCTGCACAACATAGAAATTGACTGTTTGTATAATTGTTCATTATGGGTCTTGTTTTCCTCAATGGGTAGATTAAAATTCCCCTAAATAGAAGAATTTAAGAAATGATTAGTCTTTTCATCCCAAATATATAATTGCCTGCTCCAAGAGCAAAGGCATTGTGAAATGAGAATAAATTAAAGATATTGATAGCTGTGCCTAGACAAAACCAAAAATGAAATCTGATACAGCAAAATATGGATTCTGCAAATTGCTTCTCCACACTTATAATGAGACATTGTTCCCTATTAGTGACAAAGGAAGAGATTTCAGCAATAAATATTCAGAGTTGTGGTTTAATGCTCTAATTATACCTACTACTTGCTGTTGTGGAAGTTTGCTAAAGAATTAAATAAAGGTAAGAGAGGAAAACGTGTCCACTCGTTGACCAGCTTTCATAAACGATGTCCCAGGTGCTTTTATTTATCTGAACCCTGGAATATTCCTCACATCTCGATAAGCTCTTCTTTCCTCCCCTGAGCTCACTGGAGGCCTCATCTGCTCAGCCGAGTTTTATCAGGGATCATCCACCCCCATGCCATAGCATCAGGCTAAAGACCGTCCCACAGTTAGCCGTCTTAATTACAGATCCTTTGATGTGATAGAGCACAGCCCTGTTGAGATTGATTACTGTTAGAGCTAAGTTGTCTACCAATTACTTAGACAATTAGCCAACTAATTAAAATACTTACCCAGTGCATTTGAAAAGGAAGAGAAGCGGCGCTATGAGAAGCTCCCCTGACAGATGAGCTGCCTGGGATTCTCACTATAGCTCTCTTATAAAGACAGAAGTCAAAAGAGGGCCATGATGTGTTTATTTACCACACTGTGGCTAGTGCTAGCAGGTTAGAGATGCAAGCTCTCCTCCAAAACCTGCCTCGCTGTTTACTAAGGCAGCATTCTAATTGAAATGGAACTGCATTTGTAATTGATTCGGAACACTAGGATCCATGTGTGTCAGAAATAGCCCTCTGTATGTGAAGCACATCATTGATTTCTATACGCAACACAAGAGTAGTATGCATATAGGACACATAAATTTGAACGTTTTATGATGTTATTTATTTTATTCATATAGTAATATTTAAATAAAATAAATATTTGTATTAATTTATTTGTTTTATTATAATAAATGTAATTTAATTTAATTTTTTAATTGTATTCACAATTGATTTGTATACAGGCAGTGTGCTCCTATATAGTTTTACAAATTAATTATATTTTCAACTCGAAAATTAATATGCGTATAATGTAGGTAATAATTTTTGAATTGTTATTTTGTAAATAAATTAATAAATCCCATCAAATTTACTACCGTCACGTGTTGTCACGTGATGAATCTGCATATGGCTGATAACTCCATAGATATATAAACATGTACATAGCCTGTCTAGTATGGATGACAGCCCAACAGATGTCTGCTTTGCAGCAGAGGGTGAGTATGTTTTACTCCTTTATTTGCTTAATAAAAGACTACTTTAAAATATCGTGTTTATATTGCATTTTCAATGTGTTTATGTTTAGCGCGGCAAAACAGACTCATCGCAGCCCGTAGCCTGCGATGTATCTGGTTGCCATGACATTTATAGTAAAATCACTTCAATATTACTATATATGGAGTTAAACAGAGTGTGAATATATAGGTTTACTATAGAAAAGCTAAAATGTAATGAAAATGGCGACTGACCAACGCTACTGTCTGCCTCGGTCTGTAATTAACGTTAAATTACAGAAAAATTAGTAATCCCATACTCTACTTTTACAAGGGAAAAGTAGGCCAAATTAAATTACAGTAATTAATTACTTAGTAATTATATACACACACACACACACACACACACACACACACACACACACACACACACATATATATATACACACAATATACACTGATCAGGTATAACATAATGAGCACTGACAGGTGAAGTGAATAAAACAGATTATCTCTTCATCATGGCCCGACACCTGTTAGTGGGTGGGATATATTAGGCAGCAAGTGAACATTTTGTCCTCAAAGTTGATGTTTTAGAAGCAGGAAAATTGGGCAAGCGTAAGAATTTGAGCGAGTTTGACGAGGGCCAAATTGTGATGGCTAGACGACTGGGTCAGAGCATCTCCAAAACTGCAGCTCTTGTGGGGTGTTCCCGGTCTGCAGTGGTCAGTATTTATCAAAAGTGGTCCAAGGAAGGAACAGTGGTGAACCAGCGACAGGGTCATGGGCGGACAAGGCTCATTGATGCACGTGGGGAGCGAAGGCTGGCCCGTGTGGTCCGATCCAACAAACAAGCTACTGTAGCTCAAATTGCTCAAGAAGTTAATGCTGGTTCTGATAGAAAGGTGTCAGAATACACAGTGCATCACAGTTTTGTTACGTATTGGGCTGCATAGCCACAGACCAGTCAGGGTGCCCATGCTGACCCCTGTCCACCGCCGAAAGCACCACGTGAGCATCAGAACTGGACCACGGAGCAACGGAGCAAGGTGGCCTGGTCTGATGAATCACGTTTTCTTGTACATCACATGGATGGTCAGGTGTGTCGCTTACCTGGGGAACACATGGCACCAGGATGCATTATGGGAAGAAGGCAAGCCGGCGGAGGCAGTGTGATGCTTTGGGCAATGTTCTGCTGGGAAACCTTGTGTCCTGCCATCCATGTGGATGTTAATTTGACATGTATCACCTACCTAAGCATTGTTTCAGACCATGTACACACTTTCATGGAAACGGTATTGCCTGGTGGCTGTGACCTCTTTCAGCAGAATAATGCTCCTGCCACAAAGCAAAAATGGTTCAGGAACAATTTGAGGAGCACAACAATGTACTCATGAGGTGTTGACTTGGCCTCCAAATTCACCAGATCTCAATCCAATCGAGAATCTGTGGGATGTGCTGAACAAACAAGTCCAATCCATGGAGGCTCCACCTCGCAACTTACAGGACTTAAAGGATCTGCTGCTAACATCTTGGTGCAGATACCACAGCACACCTTCAGGTTCAGGTTTAGTGGAGTCCATGCCTCAACAAGTCAGGGCTGTTTTGGCAGCAAAGGGGGACCAACACAATATTAGGAAGGTGGTCATAATGTTATGCCTGATGATGAATATTGATGCAGGGCAACAACTCCCTGTGCGATGAGGTATATAGAATGCAGATTGAATATCCCTAAAATTCAAGATATGGGGGCAAAAATGTTTATCTCATATTTAGACCATATGAGTTAAGTCAGGGGTAGGCAAGTTCGGTCCCAGAGAGTCGCTGTCCTGCAGAGTTTAGCTCCAACCCTGAAAAAAAACCTTCAGCTGCCTATAGCCTTAGTAATCCTGAAGAGCTTGATTAGCTTGTTCAGGTGTGTTTGATTAAGGTTGGAGCTAAACTCAGCAGCTTTCTAGGACCGAACTTGCCTACCCCTGAGTTAAGTAATATCACATGAGTAACAAGTGCAATATTACACGAGTGCTGTTTTTGTCCTTTATATAACGAGTGCAAATACAATAGCCTACTGATTTTATACAACAGTTCAGTAAATAGGAAGTGAATATTTTGTTATTTTAGACACAATACTGTTTCGTTCAATTTTGCCAATGAAAATATAAAGACGAAGCGTCTCAGCGCAATACCGAAGATGTTTTAATGAATCGAATGAATGAACGAGCGACTTCATCAGTAAGACATTTACTGCCACCTACTGGCAGTTTTAGTTTCTTATTTAGGGTCTATTTTATTTATTCATTTGTCCATATTAATAAAATAAAGTATGATTCAGCCAATAATGTAAATTCAGTCATCCCTTACTCAACCTCATAATCCAAGAATTCACATGTAACAAATTCTATGTTGAATAAAATAAAATATTTCTTTCTGAAGCTACTTTTTTGTAATATCTATTTGACATTTTACATAATAATGACTTCAGACTATATTTTAGGGGTAATTTCTCAGCCAAAATTGATGTGCGATTAAATTGTGATAAATTAGATTAATTAATCGCCACATCATGTAATTAATTAGATAAAAAATTTTAATCGCTTGACAGCCCTAATATATGTATATATTTATATATATACACACACAGTAAAGTATACAGTATAGCACATCTACATTTGTGTTATTATTAGTTATTGTATAAAATTTTAGTTTAATTATTGTATTACTATAATAATATTATTTAAAGAAAATACAATATAATTTTAATTATTTTTTATAGGTACTTTTCAGTATTGAATAAGTATTGATATATTGTAAATTAGGTATGTAATCAACATTTCTCCTGTTTGATTATTTTTTTTCTTTTCTATGATAGTACCTCCTAAGAAAAGTGCTACATCAGATGGCATTTCAAAATCAATCAGATGTAAGCGTCTTATAAGACAGAATGTTATGCAAACAGAATTCAGACATGTCTTGATGTTTTCCTCTATCATATACTGCCATTTTTCAGGTTTTAGACAGTCATAGACCTGTCAAAAGCTGCACCTTGTCTGAAACAGGACATTGTGCAGTTGACAGTCTGTCAAACGTCATTGTGCAGCAGAGATTGTTGCTGAAGTTGGGTATCATGTATAGGTTAAGTAGCAGTAAGGTCCTTTTATATGAGTCCCTGTACTGTGTTTATGTACTATGATAAAAACTGTCAACAAACATTTTTGATTATTCGTTCATTTAATTTATTTTTACTTTTATTATAGGTACAAAAGTCGCAGAAGGTGAACATTTTGCAAGCAGGATTCAAACCTGTGCACTATGTTAAGGCAAGTGTGAAATTACTTTTATAAGAAACTGTACTTACTATTTTCCTAGTGGATGGTAAAAACATTATCTTAAGAAATCCAATTGATGAAATATTTGTTTTCTTTATGTGATCTTCTAAACAACAACAACAAAAAATCTTTCTCAAACATATTAGATCCAAATCACCTTTTGCACCAATGGAAATTTTGTTCCTATCATATAATATAAACCTGCATGATACGAATGCATCCCCCTCCTTAAATTCCTCAGCATAGTCACAATTGACAGCTTCCTGTCTGGGCTCAAATGGTATCTTCCACCAATTTAAGAGTGGTCATTCTGACTAAAATAAATACATTACCCCTATTCATTTTGTTCAGAATGATAGTTGACACTAAATGTTCATTTGTTCCCTGCTATCCCTACATTGTTTTTTTTTTCTATTCTATTCCTGAATGGGCTGTCAGGCTCAGGGAAATGGCTCAAGCATGTCTGATTGAAGTTGCCAGGGCAGGTTGGATCGAAAGGCCCCCACTGATTAGAAAGGGTGTGAACTCTTAGCGATCAAACTCTTCAGCTTCATCCTCTAATCACAGGCAATATAAAACAATCTAAGCACCACTTAACCTGAGCAGAAGCCCTGTTATGACTTTGCAAGCCCTGTCTCCATTAATCAATCTGACTCCGTGTCTGGAGAGCAGAGATGCAAATGCATGGTAATGCCCCCTCCTCCATCCTGGATCATTCCTCTCTGTTTTCCACTCGCTCACAATTTGTGCATGTTCTTTCTGTTGTCGTGATGGCCGGAGAGCACATCCCAGACTGGTCTTTACGGAAAAGTGCTGCCGAATGTGTCTTGCAGCCAGCAGAAGTGCCAAAGTGTTGGAATGAGTCTGTAATGAGGCAGAGGTGGCTAGCAGACAATCCCCTCCCTTCTCTCTCTCCGTTCAGCCTGATCTGGCCTGGGCAGAAGGCACCCTGCTGGTCAAGGGAGGCAGGGAGCTTGTCCAAATGGCCGGCCATCCCCAACACCCAGGCCTCTCGCCGTGCTGATGAGTGGCCACATAAACAAAGGCAAAAAACGCAGCATCTCTGCGAGTTTTCCAGGTGCTTAAGCGCGCTGTTGCTCATGATGGCAGGAGTTATTTAGTCCTTACGAGAGGGCAGGATGTCTCTGGTGTCGGCGGCGGGTGATTAATGAGCGGGAATGGCTGCCTCCTGCTGCCGTGGAGCACACGGTCTAGACTGAGATTACTAGAGCAGCCCCCCTCCCCGCCATGGGAAAGGCTTCTGCTGAACTCACACAGTGGTGGCCTCTGGCCTGTGGAATAACTTAGACATTTAGGCTTTTTCAACAAAGCTGTAATTGATTTGTCAACATGGAACCAATGAAAGAATTTACTTGCACAAGAGTATTCCGACATTAATCAGAATTTGTTAATATTCTGAATATGTGAGCGCCATTGGCCTGGTTCCCATAACCAGATTAAGCCAATTTTCAGAGGTTTTTTTTTTTTTTTTTTTTTTTTTAGATCTGAATAAAACAGCTGGCATATCCCTATATTAATCAGAATTTTGTTATGTAAACACCTTATTCAGAATATCCAGCATCCAGAGGTCAAGCTATTGAGAAACACACTTTTTGAGACCTTTTTGCAAACATTAAAAGAAACTTGATGGTCTGTGTTTTTAAGTCTCATGACAGACATTTAGCAATTTATCTGGCTCTCGTGTGAGTGGACATGAATGAGAATTAATGAACTGATTAAATTATTGTCCAAAATTAATAAAATGGCAAAAGGTGCATTTCCAGTATTTTAGAAGAGCGCAGCTGGAAAATAAGGTTCATGTCTTAGATGATTGGATTTAGATTATTTGATTTGATTACACATAATATTCCAATAGCTATCTAAGGTATTCCTATATATCTAAGGTTATAATTAATTATTTGATTAATTAATTAATTAATTAATTAATTAATTAATTAATTTCCCAGAGCCAGATGCAATGTCTTATCTTAAAATATGAAAATCCATTCTAAAAATATGAATTATTACATGTAAAACTTTTAATCTAAACAATGATTTAAATTATAAACTACCCCCTCCCTTGTCTGAAATTAAATAAGAAAGATAATTCTAACAGAAAAGTATCACTAGATAAAAATATCACTTTTTAGCAAAATATTTTTTACTGTGCACCGTTTCTAGTCACACTGTACAAATTTATGCAAGGCGATTATTTCATTAAATTTTTTCAGGATTATTTAAAATATTATTTAATTGAATGTATGTATTTAGGTTACATAAAATAATAGCTATGAAATTAGCTTAGGCAAGACAATGGAATCTACCATTTTATTACAAATGTCATTTCCATCACAGGGTGTTATTAAAGGGATAGTTCACCTAAAATGAAAATTAAGTCATCATTTACTCACACTGGTGTTATTCTAATGCAATATGCCCTTCTTTTTTTGTGGACCAGGAATTTTTCTTTAAAATTTTTTTAGGAATTTAAAAAAAAAAAAATTTGCACACGTGCTTGTCCATATAATGGCAGTGAATAGTGAACAGCATCAAGCTTTTTAAAAAAGACGCAAAAGTGTCTCAGAATGACGATATGAAATATAATGTATTATTTAATGAAAATCCTGACCTTGGCCGTTGGTCTTTAGTGCACGGCTGACACTATTAGCGCCGCAGTTCACTCCGTCTTGCCCAGAAAAAGCACACAAGATGTAAGAAATCAAGATTAACAAAAGCTATCAACAATCCATGTACCTTCTTCCCTGAGGTGAATATATCCGTTGCGTTCGCCGTAACAAGAAGTTATCAGTCATTCTGACTGTCATCAGACAAACTGAGTTCATGTCTACCTCCAGAACACTTGAAATATACGACACGTCGCATGGGCTTATTCTGTGATGCTTTTGCGTCTTTTTTTTAAAAAAAAGCTTGATGCTGGTTGCTATTCACTGCCATATCTTTAAGAATTCTCTTTTTGTGGTCTTGAATGAATGACTTAATTTTAATTTTAGGGTGAACTATCCCTTCAAACACACAACATCATTTGAGATTTGATGGAAATGACATTGTTATGGGAATAATTATTTCTTTCATAAAAAAAGAGAAGTAAAAGAAAAGAAAACCAGAATTATCCTGTAAAATAAGTAGATAAACTAGTGAGAGTGTGAAAATTGTGCTTTAAGAGAGATTATCTCCTTAAAGTCCACAGGGCCAAAAAAGCCCATAGTTGATGAAACACCCAAAGACATCTTTTCCACAATACAGACTTAGCTAGAATATGGATTGGAAAAAAATGTGTGTGAGTGTTATGTCACTATGCTAATATCTGAGTCAAAACTTCCACTCTCATTCCCAAATCCTGTGACTTTTATTTTTCCTCATCACCGTACTGAAAGGAGCTCGGTTCATTGTGAAATTGCTTAGACAACCTCTGCTCTCCCCTTCCATGTAGACAAAATAATGAATACATTTTTAATGGGAATTTGTCAGAATATATTAAACGGCACAGGCGGGTCATAAAATCAGGCGCTTGGCCTCTCACCACTCGTAATAGTTATCCTGTTCCTCCTCTCTGCCATGGACTCATTTGCAAGAGTTGTCTAACACCAAGGCTATTTATCACCAAGCCACCAAGAGCTTTATGACAGTGAAATACCAGCACTTTGATTTATTGAGTTTAGAAAATCCGTCTGTGAGCTTGTCACAATTGTTCCTCAAATCTTCCCTTGCAAGCCACAAGCACACAAGCTTCTCTCTTGAGAAATAAAAACTGGGTCCTTTTATATACAATGCATTATTAACAACAACATTACAATGGGCACACTGGGTAAGAGATTGTTTCTGAGGGATTTTATGTGAGATGTTTCGACGAGGAGGCCATGCTGAGAGCTACTGTCTTGCCTGACCTTTACCATCAAAGCCTATTCTTATTTCCAATTCCCTCTGAGCGCTGCCAACAACCACGCTCTGCTGGGGACTATAGGACTTACATTATATCATTTGTCCAATTTGCTATTGTTTCATCCCTGTCAGGGTAATTTGCTTTGGGTTTCTTTGTTATACCTTGGGTTTAGGCTTCCCCTAGAGAGGCTTCTTCTGAAGTGTGTGCCCCAGATAGCGTCTGTTTATCAAGCACCCTTTGCTCTGTCACGTTCACTTCCTCAACGATGATGCGCAGATCAAATGCACGTCTCCATCTAGCACGCAGTCTCCTGCGAACTAACCCGCTGATCTCCGAATGGCCTAGCTCGCAACGCCGTGTTTGTGCTGGAAGCTTCAGGAAAATATAGGCAACACTAGATGAGAGGTCATTTTCCTCATAGCCTGACATTTCTCTCTCATTTCTAATATTAGCGCAAGGTGATCGCTGGATCATTGGTTTTTATTGCGGGCCCATCGGAAAGCTAATTCATTTAATGTGTCATTACATTTTCCCTTCGGTTGGATGTTCATTCCATGTGTTACTGTACATCTATGTGGGAAATGCTCTCCGTGGTCTCCTGTACATCACCCTACACTCTTAAAAATAAAGGCTCCAAAAGGGACTTTCTGCAGTCATGCCATTGAAGAACCATTTTTGATTCTCCTTTCAGTGACAGGTTCTTAGAAGAGCCTTTTTTCTGTTTGTGAAGAATGTTTTAAAGGTGCCCTAGAATCAAACATTGAATTTACCTTGGCATAGTTGAATAACAAGAGTTCAGTACATGGAAAAGACATACATTGAGTTTCAAACTCCATTGTTGCCTCCTTCTTATATAAATCTCATTTGTTTAAAAGACCTCCGAAAAACAAGCGAATCTCAACATAACACCGACTGTTACGTAACAGTCAGGATCATTAATATGTATGACCTCAATATTTGCATATGCCAGCTCATGTTCAAGGCATTAGACAAGGGCAGGACGTCTGGATCTGTGCACAGCTGAATCATCAGACTAGGTAAGCAAGCAAGAACAATAGCGAAAAATGGCAGATGGAGCGATAATAACTGACATGATCCATGATAACATGATATTTTTAGTGATATTTGTAAATTGTCTTTCTAAATGTTTCGTTAGCATGTTGCTAATGTACTGTTAAATGTGGTTAAAATTACCATCGTTTCTTACTGTATTCACGGAGACAAGAGCCGTCGTTATTTTCATTTTTAAACACTTGCAGTCTGTATAATTCATAAACACAACTTCATTCTTTATAAATCTCTCCAACAGTGTGTAATGTTAGTTTTAGCCACGGAGGACAGCCTCAAACTCATTCAGAATCAAATGTAAACATCAAAATAAATACTATACTCACATGATCCGATGCATGCATGCAGTATGCATGACGAACATCTTGTAAATATTACATCTTGTAATATTAGCTGTGTGAACTTTGTAAATGCACTGTATTATATGCATCCATTCATCATAAAAGGAATCCATACATCTCCAGGAGGTTAATAAAGTCCTTCTGAAGCGAGTCAATGCATTTTTGTAAGAAAAATATCCATATTTAAAACTTAAACTAAAATAACTAGCTTCCTTCCACCAGACAACCGAACGCATCCTGCGCAAGTCAACGTGCATCACAACTTTGATGACTCTCGCGATTCAAACAAATAGTACTGGGCAACAAACTCAAGCTCCACTTCTCTTATATCGAAATCCTCTGACATTTTGTCATGCATCAGGTCAGAGGTCACTCTTCTGCTGCAGTTATTTTACTTTATAAAGTTTTAAATATGGATATTTTTCTTACAAAAACCCATCGCTTCACTTCAGAAGGCCACACAGCTAATGTAACCCTCAAATGGATCTTTACAAGATGTTCGTCATGCATGCTGTATGCATGCTTTGAATTATGTGAGTAAAGTGTTTATTTTGATGTTTACGTTTGATTCTGTATGAGTTTGAGGCTATGCTCTGTGGCTAACGGCTAATGCTACACTTTTGGAGAGATTTATAAAGAATGAAGTTGTGTTTATGAATTATACAGACTGCAAGTGTTTAAAAATGAAAATAGCGACGGCTCTTGTCTCCGTGAATACAGTAAGAAACGATGGTAACTTTAACCACATTTAACAGTACATTAGCAACATGCTAACGAAACATTTAGAAAGACAATTTACAAATATCACTAAAAATATCATGTTACCATGGATCATGTCAGTTATTATTGCTCCATCTGCCATTTTTCGCTGTTGTTCTTGCTGGCTTACCTTCCAGATGTTAATACTGCCTTTCCTTGTCTAATGCCTTGAACATGGGCTGGCACATATGCAAATATTGGGGTCATACATATTAATAATCCCGACTGTTACATAACAGAGATCCGCATGTTTTCCGGAAGTCTTTTAAACAAATGAGATTTACATAAGAAGGAGGAAACAATGGGGTTTGAAACTCAATGTATGTATTTTCCATGTACTGAACTCTTGTTATTCAACTATGCCGACATAAATTCAAATTTTGATTCTAGGGCACCTTTAAAAACACCCCCCCGTTCACTACCATTATAAATCTTGGTAGAGCCAGGATATTTTTATATATATATCTCCGATTGTGTTTGTAAGAAAGAAGTTAGTCATATACACCTTGGATGGCTTGAGGGTGAGTAAAACATGGGATAATTTTCATTTTTGGGTGAACTAACCCTTTAAATGTTGTTAATGGAACCATAGATGCCAATATAGAGTGTATATGATACAATCATGTGTGTATTAAAGAGTGTATATGATACAATCATTCAGCACTATATGGTGCCAGCAACTGAATATCTGGCTGGAAGTGCTTTGAGATGAAAAACAATCGCACATCCTGCCTGCGGGACTGAGACGAACTGCACCGTTTAAACATAATGTCACTGTGTTAATGAATAAAGACACTGCGATTCCCGTTTTGAGGGAAACACCAAATTGATTTTCAATGAAAGTGCGTTATAGGGCCCGTCCTGGGAGAGGGCCGGCAGCTTAACAATTGGCGTCATATTTTGACGTGTGGCGGTCGAGAGCTCATTAATCACCTTGTGAACCCAGTCATTTTCTGCCTGGTGGGTTCACTAGTCACATGAGTAATAGACAGCAGCCACGGCGCCCGGACGGGCCTCTGACAGCTCCGTCTGGCTTCCCCAAACCATACGGCAGCCTCAGCG